>NC_056736.1:334255112-334325112 GCF_019279795.1 Protopterus annectens
CCCAGCATTAATATTATTAAGAATAAACAACTCATTTTATGTCAGTGCTCAACAACATACACATTCTTTTGAGCATTTTGTCATGTACACATCTTTGTAAAATGTTCCTTCAATCACAGATTTCATCAGGTTGACTAAAAGCAGGAACATGATTCCTTGCATGCTTATAGCCACACTGAGTACATGATGCTTGAATTTCTATTTTACTATATTTTCTGAGCACCTCATTGCTCCCTTTCTAATCTGCATTGCTTTCACAACATTCCCACTTTATTGCTCATGTTTGCGTTTGTATCTTACTTACATTTTTTGTCTCAGTGCATCAATTTCCTTTGTTCATTTTTAACTGCGTATTTGTAATTTTAGCCAACATGCATGTATTCACAGCTTTTGATGAGATCAGGTCTATTTTTCTTATCTGCCTGCTCTTTGTTTCATCATTCCTTGTACTACAAAATAGTCTAGCTGTTATAATGAATGATGTAGCTTACAAAATGAATGGTCTTTAGCTCGATTCTCCAGCAGTGTGCCAAATAGTTATACCTATTTTAGGACCCTGTGCCCTTGTAAAGAAAATACAGTGAACAAATAACATTTATTTTTGGGATCACCTTAATCCTTGGACTTACCTCTAACCTAATTGCTACTATGTTGTCTTTCACATCTTCAAAGAAAGTAAAATAGATAACTATCTTCAAGGCTACTGCTTTAAATGCATACAGAAATTTGACACACAGTAGTACCTTTTCAGTCTTCTCACCTAAACAATCCACACCAAGGAGCAGATTATATTTCTGAACCTAATGTTTCCAACATTTTGCTAAATTGGCATACAGAGAAAGAGTTTCTTTTGGGAGATTTTCTAACTGCAAATTATATGTGGGCACTTCCAACCACTTAGACTCTTGAAAACAATCGTATTTCTTCACTTCCGCAGATATATTGTCCCACAGCTGACACCATATTATACAAGGGAGTCAGAATGCCCAAAACGCAGTAGAGACCCTGTAGAAGTGCTTCAATTTTCAAAAGGTGCTTATTCAACTCTTCTCCTTGAAGTTACTTTTAATTAGGAAGTAGAATATTAACGTTCTCTATCCCACATGATACAAATAACGTGGCAAACAAGAAGGAAAAGGATTAGACTGTGGACAATACAATTCCTACCTGACAAAATCACTTGCTTTTCAGTTTTTGTAATGCTCTGTGTTGCTTTCTGCACTGGTATTTAAAGTATGATATAAATGTGATCTTCCTTCCTAGTTCTTAGGTAATTTAGTTCTTTCTGTGAATTACAAATATGGACTGAACTTCTACAAGTTAACATATTGCTGAAACACATTATACTACAATTACTTTCTGTAACATTTTAGAATGCATTTTGAAAGCAAGTGAATTATTTACAAAACATTCCTGCAACATACTTTATTATATTTCTTTAATATTGTCAGCAACACATTTGAAAAATATTTGCAGTATGTCAGGAAATTTGTAACAATCATAGTGCAAGTTTGCTGTAATGTATTAAATGTGGATCACATGGTCCCATTCACACAGCTGTGATTTTGCTGCAAGATGAGCCAAAGTGTCCCCATATAGAGGACCAACAGATGAAGCAAGATGCTGCTGAAGAAGATATGTCACAGGAAAGTTCATAAGTTCATAGATTCATAGGTTCATAGGTAGGCACTAGGCTATCAGCCCTGGGGCCTATATAAGCCTAGCCAAAAAGGTTCCCTGACTTTTGCCACCCAAGAAAATGATTTTCTTGTGCCCCTGTCAAGCAGTGCCACTGAAGTGATCCCCGGGGTGAATTTTCTATTTCCCATCCAGTCATCAAGGTTTTTCTTAAAGAGGGCCAATGAGGAGCTTTGCTTGACATGAATGGGTAGTTTGTTCCAGAGTATGGGAAGTCTCTGGGCAAGGTATCTATCCCTCCAGCGCGTTCTGTTTATTATGGTGACAAGGTTTAGGTCCCTGGAGCATGTGCTATGGAGACACTGGGATTTCTTTAAGTGTAGCATGTCCAACAGCTCTGGGTTTGACATAGCTTTGTATGTTAGGAAGAGATTGCCTCTGAGTAGGCAATATCCGATGGAGCAGAGCTGGAATTTTTTGAGATGGTCTGTGTATGGCTTCTGTTTGAGGCCAGTAATCCTCTTAGTGAAGTATTTCTGTGGCCTTTCCAATTGTTGTAGGTGTCTTGTGAGATACATGCCAAACGGGGAATTGTACTCTATAATGGGTCTGATGAGAGATGAGTAGCGAGGAACAATGACCTCCTTTTTCCTAGAGGAGAACCCTATTGTGATGAGGTGTGCCACGTAGAAGGATTTCCTGACTATTGTGGCGATGTGGTTATCAAAGGAGAGACTACTGTCCACCTGTGTCCTGAGGTCTCTTATCACACTTTCAATGTTTATTGAGCTACTGCCTATGTGGTAGTTCATGGGTACTGAGTTTTTCCCAAAGGGGATGACAATGCACTTCTTGGCATTGAGCTTGAGGCCATGACTTTGATACCAAGCATCTGTCTCTGTGAGGCCCTTTTGTAGAATGTCTACATCATTAGGTGATTCTATTATGGCTCCCAATTTGCAGTCATCTGCAAATTTTGTTAGCTAAAGACATTCTGTGTTGGCCTGCACTTCAGAGAAGTAGATGCCAAACAGAAAAGGACCAGGACCAAACCCTGTGGTAGTCCACTCGTCACTGGTCTGAAGTCGGACTTGGAGTCGGCTACTTTTACTGTGTGGGTTCTGTCAGTGAGCCAGTTGGCCACCCATCTTGTGACATAGGGATTTATGCCCAGTTTAGTGAGTTTATCTATAATTCCAGAGTAGGGGATGGTATTGAAAGCTTTGGAGAGGTCAAGATAGGCTGTGTGCACTACCTTGCCCTCGACTATGGCACTGGTGTTCTGGAATCTTCTGTAGAAGACTCACAGGGAACAGAAAGCAAAGATTATGCTCTCAGTCCATAAGAAATGGCCTAAGGGATGACCTGCTTGATTTAATACAAATGGATAGACATATTAAGACAGATGAAAGAAATTTACGAAAGAAAGTAAATAAGACCCAAATTGTTACAACACTAATAAAAAATATCAACACAGCAATCAGAACTATTAAAGAAATTCATGTGATATAACAGAAATAACTAGGATATACGGCTATACAGGTAAACTAGTAATGGATAAAATGTTATCACAAAATGTAGACTAACAAAGGAAATGAAAGGAACAAGTAGAATGCCACAATGGAAGCATCAGATATAGAAAACTGTAATGTAACTAAGATGAGATTTATTACTGTTAAATGGGTATAGAAAAGGAAACAGATAAACAAAAATCCTTAGAAAGGAAGATACGGTAAAAGCAACACACATTATCAGAACATTTCAGGATGTATCATATACTGTTTCCAACAATAAACTAAAAATATGAGCTCAATCAGAAAAATGTAGCAAGTGTGTAGATAAATATAATGGAAAAGTAGACGATAAGCAATTATAAAAGAACATATGTGATGCATAATGTGTGTAAATTGAAATGTGTTGTATTAATGTATGTTTGCCTATGTCTTAAGTAATAATTTAATAAAAGTGTCAAAAAAGCAATTCATTGATGATCCAAAAAAAGCAAAAGGAATAGAAACATAACTAAAAAAGAAGAAATAGTTAAATCTAGGAAATATTTATGAAGACCCTGTTAAACATAACAAATATGCCAAATGGGTAACAGAATTAAAAGAAACAGGAGTTTTAATGTAGAATATATGAAATGAGGTAAAGTAAAAGCCAGGGAAAGTGAGACAAAATTAAGAAAAACTCCAAACTGGAAAACTCTAGGCCCAGATACAGTACCTAACATCTGGCAAATGGTATTAACATCAATACACAAAGATTTAGCTATGAGTAAGAATCGCCTATATTCACATCCCAAACAGACACCAACAGGGTTAACCACAGGAAAAATGGTTTTCCTCTTTAATTGTGAACCTGCAAGCCATCTTAAGAACTATACACCAATAGCCTGTTTTCTGACAATATATAAATTATATACTAGAATTGGTGCAGACAGAGTTTATAGCAATATAGAAAAAATTCTGTCATAGCAATAAAACGAAAAGCTAATAAAATAAAGTCATATTATCCCAGTGTAAAAATTCAAAGGGGGATATTCCAGAGGTGATTTGTCAATGCCACTGTTTTGTCTTGCCTTTTACCCTTTAAGCTGTTTACTTAATAGGTAAGTCTACAGTTACAGTTTCAGCCCTGAAGCCATCCTGGTATAAAGACATCTCACCTACATTTTGTGGATTATTTACAATTGTAGAGTTCATCAGATGAAAACACAACTACAAATAGTTAAAACTTTCTCGGATATAAGAATGACATTTGGCCTTCATAAATATTCAAAAGTAACATTTTTCAAAGAAAAGTTGCAGCATCAATAAAATATAACTTCAGGACAGGAGTATATAAATATCTGGCGATAGATGAAGGGTCAGCAATAAAAACATGAACAAATTAGAATTAAGCTTTGTAAGTGATACTTTAAAAGATTAAAGGTAATATTGACAATAGCCTTGACATCTGGAAATAAAGTTGAAGCTATAAATCAATTTGCTCTTTCTGTTCTAACTTACAACTTTGGTATGATTAAGTGTCCTCAAAAGATAAGAAATTAGTTGGGCAAGAAATCAAGAAAAATGCTTCAAGCTTATCAAATGATATATAAAAGCAGTGCATACCAAGACTGAAGGAGGTATGACCTTCCTCAAAATTGGCTATATGCATAGATCTGTATTTGTGGGACTACATACATATATGCTGACCTTATCAGATCCAAACATAGTGAAATTTCTAAAGCATGGAGACAAAAGAGTGAGATGACATCTTCATTTAGTTTATCAGGAGGATTGTGAAACAAAGTCGGAATGGATATCAAACCAGAAGTGGACAAGAATCAAATAGCAACTGAAAGTGCTAAAAAAACAAAGGAAAGACTATAAAAAAGACCAGAAGAGAAGGAAAATGTAGTGGGAAGTATAGAAATCTTTTGGAACAACCTCAAGATTTAACACACAAATGGTTAAAGAGAGGTGAATTGAAGCCAAAAGATGAAAGGCTATAATGGCAGCCCAAGATAGTGAGCAACAAACACATTGGTTTACAAAGTCTATTGAAAATGTGGGAGAATCAGACAAATGCAGGTTCTGTGAAACAGTTACATACCTTGTAGTTGTGTGTGATACACTCATGCCTAAGGGCCTACATACTGAAAGGCACAGTAATGTAGCAAGACTGTTACATTGGGAATTGTGCTAAGACTACAGTATAGAAGAAGCGTTGGAAACATAACCACAAAGCATTCTTAACAATGATAACATTTATATCACATGGGATCACCCATTACCAACAGTTCAAAAATAGATGCGAAAAAGCCAGATATAGTACTCCAAAAAAAAGCGAAAAGTAGCATTAATAAATGAAATTGCTACAACTAGCAATTATAGTGTGTTACCTAACAAGAGACACAAAGTCTTAAACAACCAGGATTTGCAAGCAGAAACAAAAGCAATGTGGAAAAAAGACCCCCAGACAGCTCCAATAGTAGCAGGAGGAGTAACAGGATTAGTAGTAAAGAATTCACAGTTCTAATTAAATATGTTACATGCATGTCTCCCCATATGAACTGCAGGAGGAGGCTATCAAAGGCACATTGCATGTGCTGAGAAGAGCAGTTTTGGCTAACATCAAAGAGTGAAGCAATACTAATTTCATGAACTCTAATAACACCCTGAATTATGAATGTGGTCCATTCCTGCCTGGTTTGTATTTCACCTTCAGATCATACTTTCCGAGATTAAGCAGTTTGGTAGTTTAGTACAAATCATTATGGCTGCAAGCTTCACACTGTAGCAGAGTTTTATTTCTACAGACTCTGTTTACCTACTGCGTGACTCTAAGCAAGTCATTCAATCAGACAGTGCTTTCAGGTCAGTCTTGAAAAGAGGCTTGTGTCTAATAGGTTGTTTTCTTGAATATGCTTTGCAAGGGTTTACAGTCTGTTTGTTTGTACTTTTTTGCCATAAATACTTTTTTGAGTTTCTCACATCCACTGATAATTCTAACAACTGTTTCTCTATATGACCGTGTTTCTTTTGTATACCTGTAAATCATTTTTGAAACACAAGTCACTATTCTATTTTCCTGTAAGATCATAGCTCTTATAACACTCTGAGTGGCATCTACCTATAACACACAATATAGTGTGTTTCCCCAAAAACTCATTAATGTCTGTTTTTCTGGATTTAGCATTTGTACTATTGTCTGGTTTCAGTCCTTCTGACTTTAAATCATGACCCATATTTTACAGACCTTAACCAATTATTATAGTAACATTATTGTAGTACATCTAGCGTGGTTATTACACACTGATATCCAGAAAAAGCCAAATCAGTTAAGCACTTCTATAGCACAAGACCTGATCTTAATAAATGTTAAACAGCCTTTGCTTCACTTGTTAAGATCAGGTATCATGCTAGGCAGTTAATGTGTTACACTGTCTTTCTGACAGCTCTCCTTGCTAAGCAGTTTACAGCTTCAAAAGCCAAAAAAACACTATTTTTTTTGTAAATAGTGGCACATGATGCAGATAAAGCTCCGTGCACTACAAAGAAAAAAGACCTGTTCTCCGATAATAACTGACTTATTATGTGTTCTCACCATGAACGCTGTGGTTTACCTCTTGTTTCAAGTCTCAAGTTGAATTTCTTGGCATCCATGTCTCGGAAAACCTAATAAGCAGGTTATGTTCAGTGACCCTCTTATAATACTCTATTATAGTGCTTGGCCTTAGCTAAACTATAATCTGATAATCCTAGTGAAAGTAACATCTCAATTAATCAAACCTCAACATTGCCTGCCAATACATGTTCTACACTTTGTTTTGTTACTCATTTCATATTCTCTAATGATAAGTCATCTGTTCCAGGCGAACTAAAATGCATTTATATCTTGTACATAATATGATTATTTTGGTCCGCATATTATATGGTCATAGGTTCATAGGATGTTACTAGGCTATTGACCTGTGGGTCTTTGCAAGCCTAGCCATTAAATCCCAACATAATACTAGATGAGAGATATTGTCTATGCCCACAATTTTTCTAGCAAGGACTGCCCATGTGCAGGAGAGAAGCAGGAGCAATCCCCGGCAGAAGTTTATGGTTTCCCATCCAGTCATCTGGGTTGCACTTAAACAGGGTCATGGAGGTGCTCTGCTTGACATTCGAAGCTTATTCGAAAGGACTGGCAACCTCTGACAGCTGTATCTGTCTCTCCAGTAGATCCTATTTATGTCACAGGCTAGATTGAGGTCTCTGGAACAGGTGACTCTAGTCCCATTTGACCTACAGATGTGCAGCATTTTCATAAGATTTGGGACACAGATAGCCCTGTAAGCCAGACATATGTCACCTCTAAGTAGTCTATACACTACTGAGTACAGTGACAGCGACTTCAGTCTGTCTGTATAAGACATGTCCTGGAGACCCTGAATTTTCTTAGTTAAAAATCTCTGAGGTGTCTCAAGTTGATACAGGTGCATGGTACGATACATACCCAAGGGAGCATTATATTTAATAATAGGCCTGATGAGGGACAAGTACAGGAGAGTTATAACCTCTTCTGCTCTTGAGGCGATGCCTTTGCTAATCAGGTGAGCAACATACAATGCCTTCCTTACCACAGTAGACATATGGTGGTTGAAGTTTAGGTCACAGTCAACTTGTGTTCCCAGGTCTCTCACTACAGAACTGGTACTTAGGGTATCATTGTTTATTTTATAATCACCATGGACATTGTTTTACCGAAGGGAATGATGATGCATTTTTTAGCACTCAGTTTAAAACCATGGCTTTAGCATCACTCATTGGTCTGTGTAAGCCCCTTTTGAAGAACTAAGGGATTCAGTGATAGCATCTAATTTGCAGTCATCTGCAAACTTGGTTAGCCACAGCCCCTCCATTTTGGCCTGGATTTCTGAGAAGTATATGCCAAACAACAAGCCCAGCACTGACCCTTGTGGGACCTCCACTGGTGACAGGTCTGCTGGTAGATGTGGGATTGTGTCAGAGGCCTTGGCGAAGTCAAGATATACTATGTGCTCAGTTTTCCCTTCATCTATGACTCTGGTCAGATTCTCAAAGAAATTCGTGAGGTTTAGCAGGTACAACCTATCCTTGGCAAAACCGGACTGGGACAGATCTAGGGTTTGGAAGTCACCTATATCCATATTTATGAGATCCATTATGATTCGTTCTATTGCCTTACAGACAAGGCTGGTTTACCTTATGGGTCTATAATTACCTAGATCTTTTGCAGAGCTACCCTTGTGAAGGGGGATAACAGGTGCCGTTTTCCATTCAATGGGGGCAAAGCCAGTACTCAGGCTGTGGTTGAATATGGTGCCTAGTAAAGCAGCTATCTCTTGTTTAAGAGCATTAAGAATGCAGCCTTGAATGCCATCTAGTCCTGTGAAGGCTGTGTTCTTAGTCTTGAAGAGACCATTGATGACTTGCTCTTTGGAAATGGAGGGAGGAGGTGATGTTGAAGACATGGTTTGTGGTATGCTTGGCGGGAGATGGGAGGTAAAGAATTCATCAAACCTGTCTGCTAGCAGGTTTGCAATTTCCTCAGTGTCAATGTGTGTGATACCATCCACAATTAGTTCAGCACACATCTCAGTCCTACCTTTTAGGTTGTGGACATAGCTGAAGAAAGCCTTATGGTTATCCTTGGGTAAGGTTGCCAAATTTTTCTCAAAGTTAATCTTTGAGGATTTTTCGAGTTGTCTTATTTGCTTGTTTAGGCCAAACAGGGTGCTCTGTATTTTTAGACAGTAGCTTATTTTGCTTATTGTATAATCTATTAATGCTAGACAGCCACCAGGATGGTTTGTTTTTTCTTGAGGATCTTGCTTTAATCGTATCAGGCATAGCTGTGTCTATACATTTGTGCAGATGTTTATACAGAGCATCAGTGTATACCTTAGTATAGCTGTCAATGCCATCTGTGGAAACTGGAGCTTGGAAGTTGATTATACCATCCCTTAGGAGGGTATAGTTAGCTTTGGTGAAGTTTTGTAGACTGACTTCTCCTTTGGAAAGTCCTGGTGCTATTGCTATTTCAAAAGTGACTGATTTGTGGTCAGATTTAACCAGTGCAGGCCCTACACTTGTTGCATTGCATCAGTCACTCATATTGGTGAGGACCAGGTCCAGAATATTAGAGCCCCTAGTGGGGTGGTGCACTATTTGTTCCAGGGCATTTGAGTTAACAAAACCAAAGAACTTTTGCACAAGTGAGTTTAGGCTCGTATATGTTTCCCAATTAATTGAGGGATAGTTGAAATTAACCATGACTAGGGTGTTAGGTTGTACTTCAGTTGTCCCAAGTAGGTCTAAATAAGCCATATGGGCTTCTTACGTCATGGAAGGGGACCTATAACTGGCAGTGACATGAAGGGGGATGTTGCCCACAGTAATTTGAATTTGGAGTAACTTCATTGAGTTATATTGTTTAACCAGTCTAGAGGTGTAATTATCTTTAATAAAGATAGATACTCCACATCCTTTGGTTCTCACACCTTCAATTTGAGGTCTGAAAGTGTAGAAGACATTGTAGCCTTGCAAGGCCAGGGTACTTACTACGGCATTGAACCAGGTTTCTGTGACTGCACAGACATCAAGGGGAAAGGAGTGCTTCTGCAGTTTCTGATTTAAACTCCTAGTTTTTAGCAGCATGACTCTAAGTTTCTTTGTGCTTGATGTTTTCACATTGGAAATTTTGTTTTTGTGACTTTGCCTAAAAAGGCATTATAGGGGAGGCAAGTGCTTTAGCCAGCAACCAAAAGCCTAGAGGTGCCAGGTGAAGTCCATCTCTGGAAAAGCACCGTGGTCTATCCACCATGTCATCCCAGGCTAACAGGAACTGGATCCCCTAAGAATGACACCAGAAACTTAGCCAATTATTGAAGTCAATCAATTTTTGTTCATATTGTGGTACCATCCTAGGCAAGGGTAAAATGCTGCTGAAAGCTAGGGACATGCCTGCCTGGGACACATATTCAGAGAGCTCAATCATGTCTCTCTTCATATAGTCCAGAGAGGTACGTCTCAAGTTGTTCACACCAACATGATCTATGACGGAGTCCTAACGGTAGTTGTTGTGAGACTTGAGATGTGTGATCTGAGGTTTACTATCACATTGTCGATCGCACTATGTGCGATCAACCAATGTGCAAAACTCAGGTAGCAGAACCAGAAGTGCGATTATGGCATTGTTGAACCTTACAATAGCAAACATTCACTATAGCAAGGTTCGACAATGTAGTGCAGATCGCACTATAGTGGGGATCGGGAAATATACCCTTTCCTCAGTGTAGTGCAATCTCGGAGTTTGTATATATAAGTAGGGGGGTGTGGGGAGGTGCAGGGGGCTTGCCCCCTGCAAAAACTGTTGTAGAATGTTGAGCAGATATGAGCATTTCAGTGTAGTCAACATGTTCGACATTCGACTTCACTGAAATGCTCAGTTAGGCATTTACAGTGTTCGGTGTTCTGATTTCCAAACATTTTTTTTCGGACATCTGTACACTCGAACATTGTACTGTCGAACATGTGATAGTAAAACGTAATCTGATGAATCTTTGCACCAGACAGCTAACTGTAACATTCTCCTTGTTTAACCTGGTGAGTGGGGCGTCTATATGTCTCACTATAGAGTCACTTATAACTAAAACATTTGGAATGTATATGTACTGCCTTAAGGGCCTTAGGGGCTTCCGCTATTTTCAACACCTGGAGGCTAGAGACTGCTACTCTTAATTTATGAAGCAGTGACATTTTACAGTGCTTTCAAAAATGAGTCACCTAAAATATGAACCGTAAAATCCTCTTTATCAGTAGTAATTTGACTATTTGGACATGAAATATTCAGCATATTTCAACCAGTTTCACTTGCTATCATTGTCAAGTGCATTTGTTCTCTCATACTTATGCAAAATCTGTTGTTGTCACAATATGGTAGACTAAAATTTCTACTTAATGCTAGTCTTCTGTATTTTCTAGCGTTAACATTAGCTTAACCCAAATACCTTTCCTCATTATTGGATGATCTAGCTCTTTTAGTAATTGAACATTCAGTTATTCTCTTAAATTCATTATTCAAACTGAAATCTGTGGGACTGACACAATTTTCTTTCTTTTGTTCTCATTCATTACTTCAGGAAATATACATGGGGGATTAAATGGGTCTATATTATAACATCGAAGTTCAAAAACATCGAATGTTATAATATCGAACCCATTCAATCGAAACACCAGAAAACCAAACAGTCAGAATATCAAATTTTTTCCCAGGTAAAAAATTTGCTGTTCCGACAAACATACACACAACTCAAGCACACCAAGGTTGGCATAATGGTTAAAGTGTTTACCTTACAAACATACGGTGCAGGGTTTGATTCTCACATGGGATAATTGGCTAGGCTGTAAATGGCCCACAAGGGCAGTTAGCCTAGTACTAATCTATGAACCTATAAACCAAAATAAATAATCCACACACATACACTTCACGAAACCCTACACTAAGCCAGACATGCACCACTAGCTATCCACTTACCTTAACCCAACCCTAACCCTAAGGTCCCTAACTATCGCACACTCACCTTACCCGCTCCCTAACCCTAACTCACCTACCCCACCCTAACCCTCACGTCCACGCAATCGCAGATTTACCTGACCCGCGCCCTAACCCTAACTCACCTAACCCACGCCCAATCACACACTCACCTTCATTCGCCCACTTACCTTAACCTGGTCCGTAACCTTCGCTCCACAGTTGAGGAAATAGCGAAGCTGCAGAAACGGCCCACTGAATACTTTCCCTAGGAAAGTATTCGGTGTTCTGCAGCTTCACTATTTCAAGCGTTTGCTCTACTGGGTTTGATATTATAGGATTCAAAGTTTTTGAACTTCGATGTTATAATATAGACCTGATTAAAAATATTTGCTGTGTATTTTGATTTGTAATATTGACTGCAAATAGTGTCTCTGGATTAAATTTCTCTGTCTCAGAATCTATTTAATCTGTTACTTAATTATGAATCACTTGATGTTTTCCTAAACGTTTTCTTAAGCCCTGTTATGTTTTTGAACTGCTTTGTTTTCTCGTTTTTAGAACTATGTACTTCATCTTCCTGTTTTCAACACTTCTATCACAATATTCTACTTTTCTGAACTTTCCTTCATTTTCTTGTTTTATATGTACCTTTTTACCACACTTATTTGAAGAGGAGTTCTTAGTTAAATCCTCAGATCACACAGTCTCATTTCTACCAATACATTATCTAGTGAGACACAGTTAGTATTGTCAGCAGCTAAATTGTTAGTATTTTTACCATGACCACTATACAACTTATAACAAGAACAGACTCTTCTGTGTAGCCATTATTTCATTTATTCAGCCACAGAGTTCAAAGTAACTACTGCTAAACATATGTAATTCAGAATTCCCCCTGTATACTGGCTTTGAAGTATACGGGTCAACTCATGTATTTTATACCTCTGTTAAATGCACAAATACAACATGTATTTTTTTTCAGGCTTCTTGGCTAGTCGGCTTGTAGTGATGAATATATCAAATTTCTGGATCCCTGGCTTTCATTTTGCTACTAGACTGTCTAACATCATGGCTACTTATGTTGACACTGCTCTCTCATTTGATCGTCATGTTTCCAGCAAAGTCAGTAAATCCTTCTATCGGGCCCAGTTAATTCTCAATGGAAAATCGTGATCCAAAGAAATCATCTCACCACATTATTCCTCCCTTACCAGGCCTACTATTATATATAACTCCCCTTTGCCATGTACAAATCCAAGCACATCTCTCTAACTGAAAAGGCCCTAAAGATTTCTAATCAAGAATTATAAAGGATTTAAATTCTTCAACTATACTAGTATAGTAGCACATCTCTCCTTATATTCAGTAACTTACTGGCTGCTCCAAGGTGACCTGTGTCTCACTTGTCTGGTCATAAAAGATCTGATCCTATTTGACCTACTACTTCTCTATAAACTTGGTGACTCTACAAATGCCTGCACTAGGGACAGAAATCTACACCAACAAATAAAAAGGATTCACGAGAGAGATAGTTTCCTAACTCAACATATTCTGAGCCCATGGAATACGTTACCACTGCAGGACAAACAGAGTACTACTTTAGCTACCTTTAAGGCTAGTGTTGATGATTAAATGGGTAGAAACAAATTTACTCCAATGTTATCACATGTGTCTCTGCTTGATTTTGGGGTTAAGCATTATTAATTCCTCAAAAAGGGTGGTAAGAACTTTGAAGTGTGTCTACATAAAGGTGTATATGGCTGGGCACCTTATGGTCCCTGCAACTGCTTACCTGGTATTGCCCCTATGTTCCTGAATGATAGAATTTCTGGTTACTGCAGCTGTAACATCTTTCCTTTGAAAGAATTAATACTGTGAGAAGGTTCTTATGAGTTATTTGAGTGAAGAATAAAATAGTGAGTTGAGTTGAAAGGAGTAATTTTGAAATGTGAATTATATTTTGTCAGACAGAGCATTCAGTTATAAAAATGAATAAACTTGTTCACTTCTGACATCATATACCATTTATGATGTCTGTCAAAATACTCTGCAGTGACTCAGACAACTTGGATGTGTGCTACTAGTCTTCACGAGATCATTACTGTGACTTCCAAATGCTTCCAGAAGGATCATAAGGCATGTACTTCCGATAAGGTTATTCACAATTCCTTAAAGCACTATATGTCACAATTCTGACATCCCACATTTTAGGATGTTAGAGTATTAATACCACACACGTTAAATTAGTGCTGGCCTTATGCTTAGGCAAACTTGGCAATCATCTAGGGCTCCGTATTTAGAAGAGTGCTTTTTCAAACGTTTATTTTTGGAGCAATATTTCTTTGCTCTAAACAGTTTTGTTTGGATAGCTAATCAGAGGAATGGCATCTTGAGAGAAGTTTTATTACTGTTTTTCTTTTTACTCTGGCAGTGATTAACCAGATATATTTTGACTATGTTTATTTGGCCATGTGATTTGTGTGAAGCAACTTGACTGAAATACTTTAGCCTGTGTGGACAGTGGAGCATGTTATTATTGTTTTTTTTTTTTTTTTTTACAATAACATTGGCAGTGATCAACCAGATATTTTTAGCAATATTTCTCTGTCTTTGTGATTTTTGTGTGGAGAGTGGAATGTTCCTATTTTTCAGGCCTGAGCTATCCCCTACACAGGATGCCCTACTTTTGGAGGTAGACTACACGACCAACATACTAGTGGCAACAATAAAGAAAGAAGGCATATATCTTGCATCTCCTTTTTCTGAAGCAAAAATAAATGACTTTGTGTGGAAGAATTTTGTAATAAAGTTCACTAAAGTCTAAAGATTTTACACTGCCTCTTTGATAATGTGCTTATCTTTTTTTCCATCATTTCCATCCCTCTTTTTTGAACATGTGTTTATGAGTAATACCCACTTCCCTAATATAAGTAGTAACAGTTATGTGTTATTTTGGTATTCACATTTAATTTAAAATTTAACACCAATCAGATGTGCATATTTTTAGCTGAATGTACCTATGTTCAAGGGGCCTTTGTTCAAGATTTCAATGTCTGTGGGTTGACAGCCATGCTGTTCAGGTGAAATAATATTATACAGTCATCAGACATTGTGGCTATAACTGCTTGGTTGGGATGGGGATCCCTGGATGAAAGTAAATGACCCACTTGTCATTTGCTCAGTTTAAACAATAATTATATTTGTAGGATTAGTGCATATTTGTGAGAAGTAAGATGACCTGGATAACTGATATGCACAGTCAGATTAGGCATAACTTCTGTTATCTTCTGTGGAGGAAAATTACTAGTTGCCTACTGCATTTCACTTATTATTTTGACTTTGCAGGACTAATATGATTATGTGAAGCAAAGTGCAATATTGTAATGTGTGGCAACTGTTTGTTTGGAGCAAAGGTGAAATACATTACATGGTCATCCTCCTTTATCACAATCAGAGTTCGAATTATACATAGAAGTGGCTATAACTGCTTGGTTGGGGGTTGCCTGGATTAAAGTAACCAACCCTGTTGTAAGTTGTTCAGTTTACCTGTTATGTTTCAAAAAATAATGGATAAATTCTTCACAGAATACCCAGACATTCAGAACTTCTAAGGGCTGGTGGCCCATAAAAACCAAGGCTGTATAAGGGCATTTTGACAAAGGCTTAGCAATCTCTTCTGCCCTGAACCCCAATTAATCTAAAATCAGCCCTACTCATACGATTTCACTGAAGGTCACTGTACTCATGTGGGGGGCTGTCAGGGTAAAGCAGACGAACATTCATGGGTTCTGTTCAAGCAGCTTTATTACACACAAACATATCAGAAGTGAGGCTTTGTAACTTAAACTTAAATAAACTTATAAACAGACTGACTACTGCACTCATACATGTTAACACTCTGGCTGTTCTCTCAAAAATGGCACTGCTGCCTGCACATGCTCAGTGTGTATATGCATGTGCTACATCTGGAAATGCTTCTTAAAAGTACATACACACGCTCTAATCTACATCCTCCCTCTTTAAGAAATAGTCCATATATGAAATGACAGTATTCAATGACATGCAATTTACAGAAATATTCAATGACATGTAATTTAGAGAAATAATCTTTTGACATGCAATTATACTCAGCTAATTATCTGACATGCAGTCATACAAAATCAGACAAATATAAAACAATTATGTCCAAGTTGCTGTATATTTTACACTAGGTCTTGAAATATGACCTGACCATGTAACATAAAAGTCAGAATTGGATCTAGCAACAGGGACTGTCTTCGAGGAATGTTCGACTTTGGGGATATCTGGGACTTCATCAGGAACAGAAATGGATACTACGACATGTTCTTCAGTACGAACATTGTCTGGGTTGCTCTGAGATCTAGAGTCTGTATCAGAGGTACAATTCTGCAATATCATTTCTGATACAGGAAGAAGATATCTGCGGTTTCCCCTGTACTCTATATCCTCAGAGTCCACCAAGTAGGATCTCAGTTCAGTACATATACCTCTCACTTGACCAATTTGATCAATGCCTCCCACCGTTTGCATCCTCATTGTCTCTTAGGTTCATAGGTTGGTACTGGGCTATCTGCCCGAAGGCATATATTAGCCCAACCACATTGTGCGGTATTCACCTCCCTTTTAGTAGTTCCCTAGACCCTTGTACTAGCAGCTAGTACCCCTGGCCCCTATCTAGTAGTGCTGTTGGTGTGATCCCCGGTGTGAACTTTCTGTTACTCATCAACTCATCAAGGCTCTTCTTGAAGAGTGATAGTGAGGGGCTCTGTCTTATGTAGATCGGGACCCTGTTCCATAGTAAGGGAAGTCTCTGCAAAGGGAATCTATCCCTCCAGCATGTTCTATTCATTGTTGTGTTGAAGTTTATATCCCTAGAGCGTGTAGCTCAAGTAGATTTGGTTTTGCTAAGATGGAGCATGTTCAACAATTCTGGGTTGGACATGGCTCTGTACGTTAGACAGAGATTGCCCTGAGAAGGCGGTATGCAACAGAGAACAGTTTTAGCTTTTTCAATCGTGCTGCATATGGCAACTGTTTGAGGCCAGTAATCCTCTTGGTTAGGTACCTCTGTGGTCCCTCCAGCTGCTGGAGATGTCTAGCCAGGTACATTCCAATTGGTGCATTGTACTCAATAATGGGTCTGATGAGGGAAGATTATAGGGGCACCATTACATCCTTAGATCTTGATGCAAACCCTTTCATGATCAGATGGGTCACATAGAAGGATTTTCTAACCACTTTGGCAACATGATTATCAAAGAAAAGCTGACTATCTACTTGGGTCCCTAGATCCCTTATTTCTTCTTCAGATTTCAGGGGATTACCTCCTATGTTGTAGTTTGCGGGTACTCTGTTTTTTTGCATTTTTTTGCATTTTCCTTGTGACCATGGCTTTGACACCATGCATCAGTCTCATTTAGGCCCTTCTGGAGGATCTCCATGTCGGACGGAGACTCTATTATAGCACCCAGTTTGCAGTCATCTGCAAACTTAGTCAGCCACAGCCCTTCCGTGCTTGCCTGTACTTCTCCTTTTAATGGATGAAGAAATGCTTCTTAAAAAAGTTGGGTTTTGATTGCTTTGTTGTTTTTATCTTTAGGCACCAAAAATCTAGAACTGATAGGCAAGGTTGTTTTGGTTTGCCTAGATAGAAGACATTGAGCAGGTGAGCCTAGTAGAGTGTCACAGGGTATATTTCTGAGATTGAGTAAATTCAAGAAGATATCAGTATTGTCACACTTTGACCTCTCCAGTATTTGCATTGCAGTCTGTATTGCACATTCAGCAAGGACATTTGACTGAAGATATTCAGGACTGCTAGTAACATGGATAAATTCCCACTCTTTAACAAATCTCTGAAACAATTGACTGGTAAACTGAGAACCACTGTCAGAAATAACTTTGTGTGGACTGATGTTTCATCTTAGTAATAACAGCACTGGACGTTAGGTTAGGTAGCAAATTGATCTCAAACGAGTTTGATTAAGAGTCTACCAACATTAAGTAATGTTGACTGTTCCACTCAAATATGTCAGTTACTACTGTTGACCAAGGTAGTTCAGGAATTTGGCTTAGCTGAAGTGGCTCTTTTTGCAAATGTGGCTTAGTACTGCTGCACACTGAACAAGAAGAAAGCACTTTATCAATGTCTTTTGCTAGAGAAGGCCAAAATACTAGTCCTCTCACCCTTCCTTTGGTAGAATCGGAACCTGGGTGGCCACAATGCAAAATCTGAATGTATTCACATTGTAAGGAAGTAGGAATAACTTTTGGACCATTGAAAATGATACCATCTTCCATCAGCATCATATCTCTGTATGGAAAGTAAGGTTGTACTTCTAGCAGTACATGGGATTGCTTTGACTGCCATGCTACACTGATGAAGTGGTTATGCTTTTGCAAAATTGGATCAGTCTTTGTATGATCTCTTAGCTCATCAAGCCTTGTGGTAGAAAGATTATGCACTTCCAGGACATCAAAGTCAAAATTCTCTGCAACAAGCTGTTCCGTGGTATTTCTGGGTGATCTGGATAAGGTATCATCCAAGTAAAGAAGTTTACCTTTTGTATAGGCCATTTTGAAATTGTATTTTTGCAATTTGTGCATCATTCTTTGTAGTCTTGCTGGAGCAGAATGTGTAGGCTTCTTTAAAAATAGTGACTAGAGGTTGATGGTCAGTTTCGATTTGGATAGCTTGGCCATAAATATAATCATGGAACTTGCAACATGCAAACACAATTGCCAAAGGTTCCTTCTCAATTTGAGCATACTGCATCTCAGTTTGGGTAAGAGTTCTAGGTGCATAGACAACAGGTCTGTTCTCTTGAAGATTGAAGCATCACAGGAAAGAACTACTGGTTTGTGGACATCATAGTATCTTAATGTAGACGGGTTAGAAATTTGCTGTTTAAGGTTATCAAATGCTCTCTGGTGTTGTTCTAACAATGAACATGCAACACTTTTGCATGTCGACTCTCTCAAAGGTGCTGATAACTCACTAAAGTCAGGGATACATTTGCCCAAATAGTTAACCACACCAAGAAAACACTGTAGGGCTTGGACATTGTCTGGAGCTGGCATCTCAAGAATGGCTGCATGCTTGGAAGGATCTGGTCATAAGCCTGTACTGGTAAATAAATTACCTAAAAAAGTAACTTCTGGTAGTCAGAATTTGAACTTCAGGGGATTGAGCTTTAAATTCACTTTACCCGTTCTGTCCAGAACTTTCCTGAAGTTTCTGTCATGCTCTGCTTCACCATTACCTCCAACCAGCAAATCATCAACTATTACTGCACACGGGTAGCCTGAAAATATTTGCTCCATTGCACGCTGAAAGACTTTACTGGCAGAGTTTACTCCAAAAGACATCCTGAGGAATCTGTATCTACCAAATGGGGTACTGAATGTAGTCAGTAGTAAAGATTTGTGATCAAGCATCACTTACCAAAATGAACTCTTTGCATCTAACAGAAAAAAACTGTGGCATTTGGCATGAGGGTTGCAATTTCCTCGACTGTGTGCATAGGATATTGAGGTCTTTTTAATATCTTATTCAAGTCTCTTGTGTCAGTGTATAGTCTGATTTCATCTGAATTTTTCTTACGAGCAGCTACCATGGTTCTGTGACTGGACAGATCACACCTTGCTGCACCAAACTGGACCTTGGCAATTGGAACTCTACTTGCTGGTCTGGCCACTGGACTGACCTCTGGATGTACTTTCATGGAGTAGACAACTAAAAGTTTGCCTAGCTTGTCATCGAAAACATTAGCATAGTCTGAGAAAATAGCGTCACTGATGCTGGAACTGGGACATGTGCTTACATGATGTACTTCTTTGGTAAAAGAAAGCAGTTTCATTCTTAAACTGTCTTTGAGACCTAATAATGACTTCACAGGTCTTTGGACTACATAAAACTGTAAGCTCTAACTTTTCCCACCCGAATAACATGAAAGCATTACTGAGCCTTCAGTTTGAATCTCTTCACCTCCATAAGCATCAAGCTTCTCACAACTGCCCAAGTTAAGTTACTCACCAGCCCTCACTTTAGCAAATGTTTCTGTTGACATTACATTACACTTTGAATCAGTGTCTACTTTGCACTCTGTGGGTTTACCATTGATCAGGACAGTACAAAATACTTCATTCTTTGCCAACAAATCTACTGCATTAACCTTTTCATCGACCACTGATACACCATCTACATAGAAAGTAGGGTTGCAGCTCTCTATATGAACTACTTGCTTTTTTGAGTGACATTTCTTAATAACTGAATGAGGCTTGCTTGATTTACAAAACTTTTGAAAATTATTCAATTTTTTTACATTTGTGGCATTACTGACCAAATGCTAAGAACTTTTTTCTTTTAGACTCATGATTGGCTCCACAATTATGACAATTAACAATAATACTTGACTTAGGTTTTGCTGACTCACTCTTATACTGTACTGAACATGCTCCTTTTACTAGTCATGGAACTGGCTGGAAAGCTCTGGGTTCTCCCTACCACACATACAGGGGTTGCTGCTGCCATGTGCTTAGGCCTGTTTCTGCTTGCCATGGGTTGCATACTGTCTACATTTGCTGTAGAGGCTGTTGAAACCATGCTTTTATCACTTGTAAGCATATTCATAGGTTCATAGGTAGGTACTAGGCTATTGGCCCAAGGGCCTAAGTAAGCCTAGCCAACAAGGTCCCCTGGCTTACGCCACCCAAGAAAGTTAATTTCCTGAGCCCCTGTCGAGCAGAGCCACAGAAATGATCCCCGGGGTGTATTTCCTATTTCCCATCCACTCATCAAGATTTTTCTTGAAGAGTGCTAATGAGGAACTTTTCTTGACATAGATGGGTAGCTTGTTCCAGAGTATAGGAAGTTTCTGGGACAGGAATCTATCCCTCCAGTATGTCCTGTTTATTGTGGTGACAAGGTTTAGGTCCCTAGAGTGTGTAGCTCGAAGGGATTGGGATTTCTTTAGGTGTAGCATGTCCAACAGCTCTGGGTTTAACATAGCTTTATATGTTAGGCAGAGATCTCCTCGGAGTAGGTGATATGCTACAGAGTAAATCTGGAGTTTCTTGAGACGGTCAGTGTAGGGCATCTGCTTGAGGCCAGTAATCCTCTTTGTAAGGTACTTCTGTGGCCTTTCCAGCTGCTGCAGAGATCTTGTGAGGTACATTCCAAAAGGATCATTGTACTCTATAATGGGTCTAATGAGTAGAGGAACAATGACCTCTTTTTTCCTGGATGTGAACTCTTTTGTGATGAGGTGTGCCACATCGAAGGATTTCCTGACTACTGTGGCAATGTGATTATCAAAGGAGAGACTACTGCCCACCTGGGCCCCAAGGTCTCTTATCACACATTTGGCATTAAGTAGACTGCCGTTTATGTGGTAGTTCATGGGTACAGAAACTTGTGTGCCTTTCTGTGAGCTCATGGATTTGACAACTCTCTGTGGCTTTGCTTAATGTTAAATCACTATCACGAAGCAAATTCTTTCTCACTGCAGCACTATTAACACCACACATGAGCCTGTCCTTTATTAACTCATCTTTCAGGTCACCAAATCTGCACATTTTAGCCTTATTTCTCAAGTCAGTGATATAAGCTGCAAAAGTTTAACCTGGCTTTTGGTCTCTTGCATAAAATAAGTGCCTCTCTAATGTAACATTTGTCTGGGGGTTACACAATTCTCTAAATTTATGTTTTAAGCACTCAGGGTCTTCCCTGGATTCAGGGGTTACTACAATATGACAGTTTGCCCCCTCTCCTGCATATATTTCTGATGCATACACAAATGAATGCTCTCTTTCAATAGCTTCTGACTCAGCTAAGTTAAGCAAAATTAATGCCCTTGTATGTGCATCTTTGTCAGAAAAAGCTGTTTGTATGAAAATATCATATTCCTGCTTGAATACTCTCCAATTTTCTGCTATATTATGATTAAACACAAGTGGACCTGGTCTGCAAAATGCCTCTCCCATATCAACACACAGTAGTGAAGTTACTAAAGTTACTTGAAATTATGTACGAACATACACACATAAATATATATGCCAGAACTTTATGCCAGTACTTGTAATTATGCCCAGTAGCACAATAAACTCTAAAATAACTGCACTTTGCCAAATACGTCTCAGTAGTATAAGAACCCTCGAAAATCACTGTACTTTATGAAACCACTCCTTATCAGTGTAAGAAATACTTCAAAATAATTGTACATTGTGAATAAACTGTACACAATGGAAGAAGCTTAGAGTAAGAAACACTTTGAGATGAATACACTTTGCAAATAAACTGTACACAGCAAGTGAACCTCTCAAAATGGCTGCACTTTGCGAAATAACTCTGCACAGCATAAGAAACACTTTGAAATGGTGGCGTTCTGCAAATAAATGCAAACAGCTCAAAAAACTTTTCAAAATGGCTGTACTTTGATGGCACTTTGCAATATAACTGTACTTTGTACACGGCAAACTCATTGAAATAATGGCACTGTAATAAAGCACACACTCTGCAAACACTTTGTACATTCTGAGATACTTTGAACAACTCTAGTTATGCTTTGAATGGCTTTGGCCAATGGGAAATAGTAGTTTATGCCCAAAATACGGTCTTTTACTAAGAAACATGCAGTCACCTTGCTTTTCAAGTTTAATTTTACCCTTTTATTGTGCTCATTACACCCT
The DNA here is from genome assembly GCF_019279795.1 of Protopterus annectens. Lineage (NCBI taxonomy): Eukaryota > Metazoa > Chordata > Ceratodontiformes > Protopteridae > Protopterus > Protopterus annectens. The sequence goes on from NC_056736.1 coordinate 334,277,514, forward strand.
TTTAATCTCTTATCATGCTCATTATACTTTTCTTGCACCCATTTTACTCTAAACATGCTCGTTATGCAAACCAAAAGTAATTCTGAGCCCCATATGAATAGTTTTGCTAGTTTTATCAAATATCGTGGTTTGCACATTTTGTTTAATTAATAATTAGGTTTGTGCCTTTTGTTTGCTTAATAATACATTTTTGTGCTACTCCTTTGATCAATAATGCGTTTTGGGCCTTATAAATGTGCCATTTCATTTTGTTTGCCAAATAAATCATCTGTGCTGTTTTCTTTACCTTCAGCTCATTTCTGGCCCTCTTTCATTTGTCTGTGCTCCATTTCACTCAACCTGCTTAGTCTGCCTTCACCTTCAACTCTGCATCTCATGGCTAGAAGAAGTAGATTTTCTAATCCTGGTTCTGACACCGTGTTGCTTGTCTGATCAGGATAAAACAGACGAACATTTGTGGGTTCTGTTCAAGCAGCTTTATTACACACAAACACATCAGATATGAGACTTTGTAACAAACTTAAATAAACTAATAAATAACACAGACGGACTACTGCACTCATACTTGTTAACACTCTGGCTGTTCTCTGAAAATGGCATTGCTGCCTGCACGTGCTCAGTATTATATGCACGTGCTACATCTGGAAATGCTTCTTAAAGGTACATACACATGCTCTGATCTACAGGGGCTGAGGACAAAGTAATTATTTCTTTAACATTCCTCCCAAATCTCAGTGGTCATATCTTGTGGTGGGCTGGGGACAGACAGTGTGGTCATTATTTTTTTAACTCTCCTCACAAACTCAGAGGGGTGCACAAAGGGTCACTATATCTTATATAGGAGCACTCTAGAGTTTCTAGAAGCAGCAAGCTAGAAACATTATTGAAATCATTATTTTTCAATTTCCTTCACACTCAAGTTTCTGATGCATGTACAAGGTGCTATACTTTTGCAGGAGAAGTAAATAAGCATGCTGTTTATATATGTCTGACAGCAAAATATATTCTGTTTGATTTTTCAGTTTTTGTCTCAGTCTGACATCAGAAGATTATACAGAAGGCGACTGTCCTTTTGAGGGGTAGAGGGTGAAGGGCCATGTTTTATATAAGCATGACAGCAGCAGTCTTGAAGTATGACTGTTGGCATTTGTGCCTTAATTTTAATCCCAAGTTAATATCACAAGGGGACCCACAAAGTGGCTACCTATTTTGAGGTGTGGCGCTAGGGGCAGGTACTATTCCCAGATATGATGTATGTATCCTCACAAGAATTCATCTTCTCGTTTTTTTTGTGAACTGATGTTTCATTAGCTTTGAGTAGTAAAAGTTGAACAAAACTTAATTTCTTCCTTGAAATAAAAAAGTGGGATTGAATGCCTTTTCCACAAGCATGATTTTTGTCAAGCCATCATTATATCAAAAGGTTGGGGGAAAAAACTCCATAGGTTCATAGGTTCATACTAGGCTATCTGCCCTAGGGCATTTATAAGCCTAGTCAGAATGTGTTTGGCTTTCGCCACCCATTTTAAATTTATTTTGCTATGCCCTTTTTCGAGGTCAGTATACTGTGCCTCTGTCTAACAGTGACACAGAAGTGATACCCGGGGTAAACCTGCGATCTCCCATCCACTCATCAAGATTCCTCTTGAAGAGAGTCAATGAGGGACTCTGCCTAACCTGGACTGGGATTTTATTCCAGAGTGAAGGGAGCCTCTGGTTTATGAATCTGTCCCTCCAGCATGTCCTATTTATTTCAGTGCTGAGGTTCAAGTCTCTCGAGCGTGTAGCTCGATGGGATTTTGGATTTTCTGATTTTCTCCAAATCTATAATTCTATGACGTCTGGGTACCTAGCAGCCCCCAGCTTAATTTAATTGCAGTGTAGTCTTGGTCAGTTAAGATGTGCTGAAAGGATTCAGGAAAAAAAAACAAAGTTGAAAGATAAGATGACATTTCTTTTTTTTACCATGTTCTTTTGTTTGGGCAGTCACTGCATGAAAAAGGTTGTTTCAAAAACTCTAAAATGCACCTCAGAACATCTAGAACCCCGTGTCTGAATACAGTTATTTTCACTGCACTTATTGTGGTGTATTCGTGGTCAGATATGAGCAGGAAAAAAAGGTGAAGAATAAGTTTACTTTTTTTACTTTGATCATAGTTTTTCTTCACAGCAATCACTGGATGGCAAAGGTTGTTCAAAACTCTAAAATGCACCTTAGACCATCTAGAACCCTTATAGCCCCCAGAACCCTGGCTTAATGCATTTGTTTCTTCCACAGTTATCAGAGTGCAGTCTTATTTAGCCAGAACTCATTGGATAAATGAATGAATAACTTCAGGATAAAATGAAGAGTAAGACACTAAGGAAAAATGGAGAGGGAAGTCATCTGCAATGGGAGTAGGCCCAGATGACTTGGGCATCAGTAAAGGGGGCACCATGAAGCCTTTCCGCAGACTAACCCTGCTTTAAGGACTACTAGACTATTGTCATATATCTTGGATATTACACTGTTGTCACCATCCTGATGCTGTACCTACATAAATATTATTTTTTAATCTACTTCTATTCCCACCTAGTAATGAGTCATCAAGTATGTAATCTGTTAGTGCAGCATAACTCTCAACCTGCAAACAAAAAAGTATGAACAAAGACCATAGAAAAATAGGAACATCTATCTAAAACTCTGGACATTTAATTAGCATAAAATCTGAATACTAAATTGCATATTAACTCATTCTGCTTCCAGTAGGAATGTGGGGTACTACTAATCTGAAACACATTTTAAAAACACAGTGACAAAAATGACGGGACAATACACATCTGTTATCAAAGAGACAGAGTAAAATCTGTAGGCTTTAATGAACTGTATTGAAAAATTCTACCACACAAGTTCATTTATTTTTGCTTCAGGAAAGGGGAGTTGGCTTTCTTTAAATTATTGATGCCACTGGTATGTCAGCCATGTACTGTTGTTTTCTGTGTACTAGACATTTTTAAAAATTACATATGATGAGGGGGGTTCAGAAAATTGTGTGAAGGAGTAAATCAATCCTGAAATTAGGGATACACTTCCAAAAATAAGGACATCCTAAATCAGGCCAGAAAATAGGAATGTCCCTCCGAAATAGGGAGAGTTGAAAGATCTGCAGTGCAGCAAAAAGGTCTGTGGAAGTGGGAAAAGGGATTGACTTACTGACTTGACTAATTTCTACAGACACAATGTTGTCCATCCAGTATGAGCTAAAACTGAAGTTTATATTAGTCAGTATGGAACTTTGTAAACCATTTTCTTATTAATTACTTATTCTTTTAAACCATATGCACCTTCTTTCAGTACTCCAAAACTTGCTTCATTTTGTTTACAGAAGGTAGTCCTTGCATTTTCTAACCAGGCTACTAAGATGAATGCTATTAATTTATTAGAAGGCCGACATCAAACTGTTCCGTGCAGACTGACAAAAATTAATATCCAAGAGTACATCTGTTTTTCAAAGTGTCTGCTGATACCTGTCAGTTGGCAGTGTCTTTAATTATCAAAGTATGTATTTTTACCACCCTCCCAGTTCAAAACAAATGTGCCGTTTTCACTTCTTAACAAATGACTCATCCCATTATGACTTCATAAGCATTGCTTCTTTAATATAAACATGTCTGACACATGAAAATTGTTACAGATTTGTAGTTTCTTAACATTTCTCCTTTCAAAAATCTGGAAAAAGGCATTATTGTTTTCTGAGACGCCATTCCCACGAATGTCATTGATATATCCTTCAATCAGTATTAGCAAGACAGAGCCCTACTTATTTAATCCATCTACAGCTGATGAGTATTGTCAACAATCTTTTTCTTTTTGTGGCACAAACATAAATATCTTCAAAAGTACTATTAATCCATCTCTAATCTGATTAAAAGTGAAAGATCTACTTGATGTGCTCTCAGATTTTCTGATATGTCAGACGTTTACACACAAGTACAAAATATATCCAGCAAACAAAACTAAGTACCCGTTTATGCATTAACAAAAAAAATTGTAACTATACACAACCTTCTTAGTGGCCTTTAAGAAGTTAAGAAAACTTAATGGAAAAAGAGCAAATAACTTCATACAGCTGTGTAACAACTATAAAATGCTGCAGTGCCCTCTTCTGTCAGACATATCATTAGCATGATTTCTCACATGCATATGTGTGTGTACACATACATAAATATATATATATATATATATATGTACATATATATATATATATATATATATATATATATATATATATATATATATATATATATATATATATATATATATATATATATATATATATATATATATATATATATATATATATATATATATATATATGCATATCTATATATATATATATATATATATATATATATGCATATATATATATATATATATATATATATATATATATATATATATATATATATGGGTCTACTTCTCTTGTTCGAAAACACACTTCTTCAGACAAGAGAAATCCAAGACCCATTTTAGCGAAAGTACAGTAGTGCAGTTAACCGAAAATGCACTTTCATAAAAATCAGTTTACCGAAGCATGGCACAGTGGGTATAAAAAAAATATATATACCTTTTCCTCACTGTAGTGCGATCTCAGAGTTAGTATATATAAGTAGCAGAGGTCCAGTCCAGAAAAGTGACACAAATTTTTGCAGAGGGCAAGCACCCCTGCACCCTCCATGTGGAGGCTGCGCCCCTACACCCCCACTACTTATATATACTAACTCCAAGATTGCACTACAGTGGGGAAAAGGTATATTTCCTTATCCCCACTGTGCCATGCTTCGGTAAACTGATTTTGACAAAAGTACACAGAGATGCAATTTCACTGTGCACACTGTGAAGTAACACACTAACTACAAAGGAATGGTCATCCTCTCAACCTGATAGTTTTTCCCCTTTGCCACCAGTGAGCATCTTTCTGGAAATAAATAAACAACAATTCAGATCTAACACTATTTTATTAAATAGGTGATTTAAGGATATATAATGCTCTACCATAGAGAGAACTCCAACAGCTGCACCTGTCAGAAGGCCACTCCTCTAGAAATACCCCCAGACCAACCCGTCAAGGAGAGTCCTCTTTTAGACTGCTTGATATGTAACACAATATTTTATCTAACACTGAGGAACCACATTGATGGGCCCATGGATGGGCTGATTCCCAATAAATACCACCGGGGTGAAAAGAGGCAGAGTAATGCACAAGCACAAAACCCAGATGGCTGTGTTCTGCAGTACTGACTTATCAAAAGTGCCTTATTTATCCAAGTAGCAGTCAAGACATAAGACAGTACTGCTTGGTGAAGGTGTGCACTGAGGACCAAGTTGCTGTGGCATAACTGCTCACAGCTAAGGTATTCTTTTTTCTCTACCCACTGCCAGATGACCATCAACTTCTGTGACATCAATCAGTCCACTACTATCCAGTGGCAGAGCTGTGGCTGGCTCATTTGGTACCTGGTGTCACCCCCTGATCTGGCATGCCCTCAACTCTAGGTTTATGAGCAAAAAAGAAAATGGTTCTTTCTCTGGTACTTCTCCCTTCTCTCTCTAAAAAGGAGTGCCAGATCCTAATGTCCTATGCTCTCATGCTCAATGAGAGAACAAAAACAAACAAATAATGGCTCTGACACTCACAGCACCTAGCACATTGTGCATGGGGAGATGGCTCCTTCTCCACACCTTAGCTACATTACTGTCCAGTAGCTGAGAGCTGATTGCAGGAACGATCATTCAGGCAGCTATAGGGATTTTCTTTATTTAGACCTGACAGCCCTCGGCACATACTGTACCCACAGTGTCTAAGGGGTGACTTGCAATGGACCACACAGCCTTCCTGAAGACAATGGAGAGTATAAATGTCTCTCCAAACACCATCATATTGGGTGACTTCAACTACCCAAACATAGACTGGGAACATTACTCAAGCCCCAATACCCTAGCCCAAAGGTTCCTGGAGTTCATAAACTCAAATGCTATGGAACAACTTGTCACCATTCCCACAAGAGGTGAAAATATACTAGATCTGATCATCACAAACATGGGGACAAAATGCTCCACACCGGAAGTATATCCCTCATTGGTGAGATCAGACCATAAACTAATCTCACTGGAGATCCACATCCCGCCCCCACCCCCAACAAAAGACCACAGTGAAGAACTTCTCAAAAGCCAACTTCACACTTCTTAAGACTGGTGTGGTATCCTTCAAGGCCCCTGAGCCATTGGAAACCACAACCCACGCTGCTGAATCCCTTACAAATGCTTTCTACGAGCACCTCCAGGATTGCATGGATCAAGCAATCCCAAATAAAATCAAGACCCTTTCCACCAAAGGCAAGCGCCCGATCTGGTGGACCCCAGCCATAAACAAACTTTACAACAAGAGGAGAAAGCTACTACAAGATAGAGCAAAATCCCTAAAAGGGACATCTCTGATCAATACTAGTAAAAAACTACGATCACTCATAAAATCATCCAAGGCCAACTTTGAGAGAAAAATCGCCAAGGACTCAAAAGACAATCATAAGGCCTTCTTTAGCTATGTTAGAAATCTGGGTGAAAACTCCCAGATATGCTCAGAATTAGTCCAAAATGATACAAAAATCACTGAACCCACAGACATTGCAAACATACTGGCAGACAGGTTCAGTGAAAATTTCTCCCCTCCCTCCTCCCCAAAAGGAGAAATATCTATCCCAGCAGAGTGTAGCCTCCCAATCATCTCAAATGCCCAGGTGAGAGCTGCTCTCTCTAAAGCTAAAAACACAGCATCAATGGGACCGGATGGTGTCCCCGGCTGTGTGCTACACGAACTCAATGAGGCACTAAACCCACACAAAAGGCTGCTGTTTAATCTTAGCCTTACCACAGGATATGTACCCAAAGAGTGGCGTACGGCAACTGTGGTCCCACTCCACAAAGGCGGTGCTTCTACGGACCCTGGTAATTACCCATAAGCTTAACAAGCCTGGTCTGCAAAGCTATGGAGAGGATCATAATGGCACTCATAAATAAAGACATAGGGGACCTACAGACATTGGATCCTACCCAATTCGGCTTTGTCAAGGGCAGATCATGCCTCTTGAACTTGGTCGACTTTTTTGAAACAGTCACCAAGGCCATTGATGAGGGTAAGGCAGTTCACACAGCCTACCTTGACCTTGCAAAAGCTTTCGACACAATACCCCACTCGGGTATCATAGAAAAGCTCACCAGCTTAAATGTAAACCCATATGTCATAAGATGGGTTGCAAACTGGCTCAAGGACAGAACCCACAGGGTTAGAGTTGCTGGTGCCATGGCAGACTCCAAGCCGGTCACAAGCGGTGTCCCACAGGGCTCAGTCCTGGGCCTCCTCTTGTTCGGCATCTACTTTTCAGAAGTGCAGGCAAACATAGGAGGATTGTGGCTGACAAAGTTTGCAGATGACTGCAAACTGGGCGCCATAGTTGAAAATCCATCAGACACAGATATCCTTCAGAGAGGTCTCATAGAAACAGATAACTGGTGCCAGAGCCATGGCCTTAAGCTAAACGCCAAAAAATGTATAGTCATACCCTTTGGTAAAAACAAGGTAACCCCAAGTTACCACATAGGTGGCAATCCATTAAGCACAGAAGAGGTTATCAGGGACCTGGGGACCCAAGTTGACAGTAACCTTTCTTTTGACACTCACATTGCCAAAGTGGTTAGGAGGACCTTCTACATTGCCCACCTGATTATGAAGGGATTCACATTCAGATCAAGGGAGATCATTGTTCCCCTGTACTCTTCACTTATCAGACCAATGATTGAGTACAATGCCCCATTCAGAATGTATCTTACCCGACACCTGCAGCAATTGGAAAGACCCCAAAAGTTCCTCACCAAAAGGATAAAGTGGCTCAGAAATATGCCGTATGCTGCCTGACTGAAGAAACTCCAGCTCTATTCAGTCGCATACCATCTGCTCAGAGGTGACCTGTGCCTGACATACAAGGCCATGTCCAACCCGGAATTAATGGACATGCTCCACCTCAAAAAATCCAAATCCACCAGAGCCACAAGAGCAAGAGACTTAAACCTCAACACGGATATAAATAGGACGTGCTGGAGGGACAGATTCATCACCCAGAGACTCCCTATGCTGTAGAACAGAATCCCGGTCCATGTGAGACAGAGCACCTCGCTGGCTCTGTTCAAGAGGAATCTTGACCAGTGGATGGGAGATCGTAGGTTTACCCCGGGGATCATCTATGTATCACTGCTGGACAGAGGCACGGCAAACTAATGGGTATAGTATTCTTCAACCTAAGGGGTGGTGAAAGCCACACAACTCTGGCTAGGCTTATAAATGCCCTAGGGCAGATAGCCTAGTATGAACCTATGAACCTATGAACCTTGTGACTGATGTTCAGTCCTCTGAATGCAATAAAATTATGACCACACCTTCTTGCAGACAGCAGTTCCATGTGATCCTCAGTCTCAACCACACAGTGTGTGCCCAGACACATATTCCTCAGCCCTCCCCTAAAGACAGATGGGTATGCTTAAACCTCATCATTCCTCTACCCTCCAAGACAGGTCTTAAAGGCACCCAAGCTGCTAGTCAAACTCCAGTTGCTTGAGTTGCAGTCAGGGTTTTACCCCTCTATACCAGTAAAGTTGGCATGGCTACAATTAAGGCATTCATAAAGCAACCACAGAGTGTGGAGTTGGTTTTGACTGCCACATTTGACAATGAATAGCTGACTGACTTATGCCAAAACATGATGCAGTTGGCAGTTCACTGATAAAGTGTATGTTTGGCAACTGCAAGCCTTTCCTCCTAAGAGGAAAGGAGCTGAACAACTTGTCTGTCTACCTAAACACTTGCTTCCCCACATTCCTCCCACAATACCTGAACTGTCAATGCACATCAAGGGTGAGAAGACCTCTCCCTCCTTTGTTTTTTGTTGTGACCAAGAAAACCAGAAGATTTACAAGCTGGTTGAGAAAACCATCAAAAATACATTTGGAAGGAAGCAAAAGTTAATTCTGAGAAGTACTCTAGCAGTGTGAAAGACCAAACATGATTCTCTCTTCCATGATACACTGTATGGATGTGACAGTCAACATAAAGAGCATTTTCCAAGAAGCAGGTTTCAACTTCACTGAGCTAGCAGGATCAAATGGTGTGCAAGCAAACCTGTGCACCATGAAGTTTAAGTCCCAGAATAGGGATGGATTCCTCAACAGAAAATACAGATGCATTTAAGAAATTGCTTAACCAGTCAGTGCTGGCTTGGGCCACAGTTCTGCTTGTCTCAAGGTTGCGATTGTCAGAAATAGCTAGCACATGCACCTTGATAACAGAGTAGTCGAGGATCAAATTGTACAGATGTCTGAGACATGCCAAAATTATCTACAGATCAATTTACCAGGATGGTACAAAGTAGTGTTCAACCAGAATAAAATATTTTCAAATCAGAGGCATAGGCCTGACTAGGAAAAACTTCCTAATAGTTTCAGTAATCATCTCTGAAGCCCCATGGTAAATCCAACAGAAAAAAAAGGTGTAAACCAGAAGCCAAGTCTTGAGGTACAGCTGATCATTACCAACTACAGAAAAAATCCTTGGCTAGGATCAGATATGTTTCCTGTATAAGTAGGGGCCTTAGATCCTAAACTTCCTCCATTTTCAGCTGCCACGAATAAATCAGAATGCATTCTCATCTTGCTTCCTTGAACTTTTTGATAAGATGTGGAATCACCATGAATGGCTAAAATGCATATAGTACTTTCCTATGTTACAAGAGAGAAAATATGTTTCCCAGTACCTCGCACCTGACCTGATGCATCAAGCAGGAAGGGGAGAGAAGTCATTCCCCCAAGTGATAAAAGGTCAGTCTTCATAATATGCCATTTCCAGAGGACTCTGATAAGGCATGGCTTTTGTATTCAGATGATCAAGAAAGGACTGAAGGCCCAGCTCAGAGCTTTTGTCAGTTCATGCACTTCACTGGTATGTGAACTGCTGAAAGAAGGTTGCCCCTGCTGACAGTTGAACACCAGAAAAGCATCATCAGTTCTTTGCAAAAGATCAAAACTTTGTGCACAAACTATTAAAAAAAAAAAAAAACTCCTTTCTCCATCTCTCCAATCTGGTGCTCTTTCCTTCTCTCTCTCAGGAGTTTTTTTTTTTTTTTTTTTTTTATATGAAGACTGGTTGCCTGCCACATGGCTCGGGCCTAGAAGCAGCTGTTTAAATAACCCCACCTTAACACTAGGAGTAAAATCTACAACCACTTACAGGTACATTCTGGGACTGAGTGACTGAGCTATCTTATACACACAAAAGTGCAGTTTCAGAAGCAGCATTTTTTTTCATATTTTTTTCAATGTAGTAGAAAAATAGGGTCTATATTAGGATACCGAATAGTCTAAATGTCGAATGGCCTAAAGGCTGAAAATGCTGGACCTCAAACTCACTATTGTCAGAGGCTGCGCCCACCATACCCCCTGCTAATTATATATACCAACTCCAAGATCTCAATACATTGAGAAAAGTGCAAATATTCCGATCTTCACTGTATCGCAATCTCACTATAACAGTTCGCTGAATGGCATTTTCGCTGTAAAATGCCGTTCAATGAACTGACTCTTCGATCATGTAATATAGACCCAGAAAAATAGAGCATAGACTTTTATTGTGTGGTTTAGTATTTTTTTCAGTTTTCCCCATTGTTGTACAAACACAGAGCCAGTGTGTGTGTGTGTGTGTGTGTGTGTGTGTGTGTGTGTGTGTGTGTGTGTGTGTGTGTGTGTGTGTGTGTGTGTGTGTCTGGTTCATAGGTTAGTACTAGATTGCCTGCCTTTGTAGGCCATTAAACATCTAGCCAAATTTCACAGCCCAAAAGTAAGCATTAAACCCTGTATCATAAGTTTATGAAGTAAATACCTTAAACATTTTGCCAACCCTAACCCTTATGGGTTACAGTCCATTTTATCAAAGGTTCAGGTAGGCAACTGTGAAGTAAAGCTTCACATTTAGTTGAATGTCTGACTTGTCGACTTGCATGTGGGAATGACTTTTACTTATTTGGGCTGATGCCCTTTCATGACAGTAGTGCAACTGTGCAGATAGTGTATATATAAGTTAGGGAGCTTAGGATGCAAAGTGCAAACACTGGAAAGTATGAGAGGTAAATCTCCATGTAAATGCATGTTTTATTTTGTCTGTGTGAGCTTTTATAATGATTGCAAGTGCATGTCTTTTTACTTGCATTTGTGATCATTTCTGTACTATCAGCAGTCGATTACTGCATAGTTGATATTTTCAGTCTGACTGAGATGCTCAATAATTTTGGTTTATGATATTTGCTGAAAATAAATACACACATATATTTTATATATATATATATATATATAATAAATATATATATATATATATATATATGCTACCGGTGTGCATGGTGGATGCTTTTTTTCTTGTTTTTATTCAACTGTTTTGTTACATTGTATAATGTAAAAAAAATCTGTGATAATGTAACTCAAACTGCAATGGGTCAGATTAACACAGATAATGCCTTGGCTTATCCCAAGAGTTTCAATGAAACATCTTGATTCCCAAGTGAAGTCCTTTAATGGGCGGAACTCTGAATTTGGAATATGGCCATAACTGACCACAACCAGAATCCACTGGTGCTTTCCGATGGTTCTTCAAGGCAAAGTGAACATGGTGTACCACATCTCCATGGCCAATTTCATTCCAACATCAGGACCATAGTAAGACCATCAAGAGAGTCATCATCCCGGATGACCTCACTGACATGTGTTGGGAGGGCAAGATGATGAGAAGCTTGATGACCATTCTCTTATAGCAAGGAAGCCTCTTCCTCTTCCTCTTTTGTGGTTGGCCAACTACAACAGAGGAAATCATGAAAGTGGCTTGAGAGGGAATCACAGGAGCTACTGACAGAAGTAAAGACTTGCTTCCTCCTCAGATCATCAAGCATGTCCCAGAGAAACTGATCAAAGAACATTCACCCAATGATGAGCATCGGTCTTAGCAGTGCATTCTTTGTAGACACATAGTTGAGACTGTGACCCTTGCCAATGCATCACAGCAGTTACAATGGTAGTGAACAAACAGTATCTCACAGGAGAGGCAATGGACAGGGTCTCATGGATACTCTTTGAGTTCAAACTTATTGAGGTTGTTGAGCTTAAGTGCCTTCTCAGATGATGAGCCCAAATACTAGAACAGCTAACTAACTAGCGAAAGGTCCTATGCTCCTCTGTGGTATGTCAGTAAACACTCTTGCCACACCTTTATAAACCCTAGATTGCTTGTCCATCAGCAAGTTTACAAAAAGTTTGCTGCCTGGAACTGATGCTACATTGAAGAGATTGCAAAAATGTTAACAATTTAGTGTTTAGTGCTCAGAAAGGCAGTGGCCTATAAAGGCCATCAGCCTTTTTAAGGTTAATAGAACAGAATCAGCCTGCTCTAATACCAAGCTTAAATACCTGTACTTTGGATGAGACAACCCAGGAAGCTTCAGCTTTTGGCTCCAGAAACTCCATCAGGTGTTTCTGGAGTGATTCAATAGAGGCACAAGGCAAGTCTAAGCTGCTCCACATAAGCCTGAAGGGTATCTCTAAAGAAGGGGTGATCTAGATACGATGTGAATGGCAGAATGAACCTAATATCCTTGTCTATATCAGAGACAGTTGCTCAACATCATCTAAATCCTCATTGACCTATAGGGTGACAGAGCACCATAATCTCCCTATGACCCACAGGCATGAATTTATATGGAGACACTGGGAACTGGAGCTGAAAAGCGTTCCAACCTAGACAGTGCAAGACTTAGAGAGGTCTTCATCAGCCCTAGTGTGAGCCTCAGACCAAAATCTGTAATAACGCTCTCAAGCACTCATGACTCAAACTCTCACTAGACAAACATCTGCTTGATGTCATTGTCTCAAGAATTGGGTCTTGAAGTGGGAAGACCAGATGGACCCTTCTCAGCAGAGGTCTGCTGGCCCAATTGGCCAATACTACAAGGACAGTCCTAAGTCAAGAGCAGTCCAGTGTGTAACCTCATGACTGAACAGACTGATCTCCATAATCAGTCTGATTGTCTGTTACCACCAGCCATTTATTCAAAGATAGAATGGCTCAAGAAAGAACCTCAGGAAATACCTCCAGGGTGAGACCAAAGATGCACATCTCCTAAGCCCAGAGTCTTTAACACAGGCTGAAGATGGAGTAGGTCCAAGGAAGCAGATTTATCTCAAGGTGTCTGACAGCAAGACTTTGCCTCTAATTGCTAGTCCTTGTGGTGGTGTTTTAACTTATACTTCAGGCTACGAGGAGTACCTTTCTGCCAATCTCTGCTTGAAAAGCTTTTGACCACAACTATCTTTGCAAAGTAAACCACGAACATTTTTCTCCTTCAACATCAAGAAACTGGTCTCATTAAATTTATTTGATCAAAGAAACTTGTCTGAACCACTTGCATTCTTGACAATTGCTAGCATCTTGCTGCTCCTTAAGAAAATACAAGCAATGGCAGTATAGTTCTTCACTTGTAATTTAACAGCCACATGCACTTATGTAATGCTCAGTCATGTGCATGTACAACTACTGTAACAACAGAAAGTCAAGATCACAACTGTGTGAGTGGCAAAATAGAATTGATAAAACTGATGGGCATGCCAGTGGGAGGCAAGCTCGAAATATTTTCCTTGCACATTATACCATGGTTTATGCCGGAATGACAAAGGCAGGACCCAGAATGTGGGAAAATACTGAATTCTGAGTAGTGCAAAAGAAATGCCAACTGAAGACTCATCAATGATGGTCCTTGATGTCAGATCAAAGCAATTTCAGTATAAAGCAAAAGTGGATTAAAGAATGCAAAACAAAGTCAAGTAATGGAAACAGGAAAATAAGAAGGCAAACTTGGATGTAAAGAGACACAGAGAGATAAAAAAAATCTGCAGAAACATTATGATGTAGCCACTTATACTGTAACCTTAACAAATTCAGGACTGCAACAAGAAATGCAACCACAAGGAAAAAAAAAGGAGAAGTATTTTAAGTAGTTTCCTAAAACAATTGTATTTAGGCAGTGTATTTATACTGATTTTAATTGCTTTAAAAAGAGTTTACAAAGGTAGAGAGCATATGTTTTATGAAGCCTTATGAAGAGTCTGTAAATACTGAAAGAAAATGTCATTACTTATGGCAAAAATGTCTATGGTAAAGTACTATGTAAGAAACAGAGAGAGAAGTAAAGAGGATGAGAAAAAAATGACCGTAGGTGGCTGAGAAAATGTAAAAGTGTAAGAGAGCTTATCTAAACAATCCTGTATTGGTTTGTGATTGACTGTGCACTTGCTTGGTAACAGAAGTTTTATTTGAATTTTTATTTTTTTTACCATTGTTTTTCGCTGTTTTAGGAAAGAAGGGATAGTTTGTAGATATTTTGATTTAGATTTTATTGTTTTACCTTTAATTTTCACTATTAGTTGTTAGAAAGGGATAGGTTTCAGACAGGCAAACTCTAGCCATACAAAGGGGCCTAGTCAGCTATAAATTCATACAGAAGGCAGATATGACAATCCAGAGCTTATCTAAACAATCCTGTCTTGGTCTGTGATTTATTGATCTTTACTGTGAAAAAGAGGTGCAACTGCAAGCAATAGTGAGCAGAAGCTGCTGCACGCATTCACACACAATGTAAATGAATTCCAGCCTTTGTGTAACTTTCACAACTTGTGCAGTCACAGCAACAACTTTACTTTTCTTAATTTAATATTTAGTTGTATATTGTCTGTGTGATTTTTCTCATAGAAGTTATTTAAATTCTCTTTGAATTCTGTGGGAACTGATTTTGATTATTCTTTTCTTTTAGAAATTTTCATTCATTTGCAGCTGAATATGGATTCCTTAAATGAGTATGCCTTGCTTTGGTGTTAGTGTTGGTGACTTTGGAATTGGCCATCCCTCCTGTAAGTCTGTATTTGAACACTCCTCCTGAGTCCATCTCATTTTCTCACTTAACCGAGTACAGTGAGATCATATTCTGAGTCTAGTGTTCACTCTGCTTAATACAGAGAGAAGATTTGAGAAGGCCAACCCACTTAGGTTCTTCCTTCCTCTCCTTGCACTTTACTAACAAAAAAATGTTCACTTTATTCATCTGCTTTTACTGTATTTGTGTTTTCTCCTACTTTATTTTGTTTTTGCCACTTCTTAAAAGTACTCAATTTTATTTATTCTGTTGCATTTATTACAGCTTGGTAGTAGCCTGATTAAATTGTAACTGTTATCCTAAGGCTTCATACCGGTTGTTTTACATTAAGAAGGTTTGTGGTCTGCACTGTTGTGGCAGGACAGGTAGCTTACATCCTTCTAAGCTGGGAATTGCTGATTGAAGGCTCAGTGTCTGCTATTCTAAAAGTGTATTAGTTCTGGTTTAAGAACTTGGGATTCAGGCCAGTTATTCTACATTAAGAAGGTTTGTGGTCTGCACTCTTGTGGGAGGAGAGGCTGGATTCTGCCCTTCTGAGCTGGGAATTTCTGGTCACAGGTTTATTGTGCCTGCTTATCTGAACTGTTTTTCTGAAATTGGTGCGCCTTGTTGCTGTAGCATAGACCAGATTCAGGCCTGCTGAATCCAGCTTTGTTTGTATAACTTGAGCACTGATCCAGGCCATCTTTTTTGGAGAAGGTTCCCCTGCACGCTAGTAGTGGGAGCGTGCAGTTAGAACTTGTCTTATTGAAGACTGCCAGAACAGGGCTCAGTTTTGAGCTTTTTTCTGTTTAATTGGTTAACTTAGTTTGTTCGTTTTCTATTGTTTTATATATATATATATATATATATATATATATATATATGTATATATATATATATATATATATATATATATATATATATAAATTGCACTTTATTCATCTGCTTTTACTGTATTTGTGTTTCTTCCTACTTTATTACTAGGGGCATTGACTACAACTCTGATCTGAGCTATATAACAATAAGTATCCTTTTTCTGTGCATTTAAAGTGTTTTTTTGATTGTATCTGCTTTATTTTCTGAAAAAAGATATATATACTTGTTTCCTGCCTTTCTAAGCCAGTATAGTCCAGTTTTCAGGTTAGTGCTGAATTCAGGGCTGTGTTACAAATCTCTGTGTTTGCTCATACCTTACTTGGATAGAAGGAAGTTTCTCTGTTCACCTGTGAAAGAGGGGAGCTTTGTGCAGCCTATCTGTCCCTGGAGGAGTGGTTTCAGCCCAGAAAGTAGTAGTTTATTGGCCATTTTGGGCTAATTTCTATCTCTTTCATTTCCCTGCTATAAAAACTGCATTTGTCCAGTTTTGTGCACTGGGCAGTGCTGGTTAGCTAAGGTATAACTACTCCCGGCGCCACAAAATCTCCTCTTCAATTTTTCCCTTGGAACTAGACAAACTTTCAAATTAAGCACTCAAGCCATTCATTTCTCAGCCCGGCACTTGCTCAAAACCCATAGCAAGCACTTATGAACAGTAGCACTAGACCCCCCTATACTGTACAGAAGGACAAGGCTCTCTATTCGACCTTATGAGCCATTCAGTAAAACAGTTCACTGTACCTATCCAGGAATGTCCAAAGGGCAGTTTCAGGTGTACTCTCCAATCCAACTGGTGAATCTGGGCATTTTGAGGCAATGTTACAACTGCCTCATGTACACAGACAACCCTCTCCTCCTACCACCAAACACTAATACATGTGAGAGATGCAATTATACAGCCAAACTGGCGGCTAAGCTCGCTCAACCCAAGACTGGATTAGACAGTCAAGAGGAGAAGCGAAATACTTGCATCACGCCACCAGTCTCACATAGACCCATTAAACCAGCACCAGCAAAAAACACACATAAATACATGAAAACATACTCGGAGGCTCTAAATAAAAATCTGCAAAAGCAAAAGAGACCTCCAAAGCAGACATCCAAGCAACCTCCACCCCCCAATGCAAACCATGAAACACATACTTCACAAAACCAGTGTGCCACGCAATCATAGCTCTTAAGGCAAAATAACATACCCAACATACTAGTCTATAGTCAGGCACATTGACGTCCCACTCACTAAGCTGAATAAGGAGAAGGTTACTGTTAGCTGCCTGTCCAGTGCCAGGATCTGCCACATAACACAAGCACTCAGGTCACACCAGAACAAGTACAAATACGACTCTGTCATTGTCCATGTTGGTGTGAATGACCTGAGTCGTACCTCCCTGGACTACATGAAAAGAGACATGGAAGAGCTCTCTGATCACGTAACCCAGGCCAGTATGACCCTGACCCTAAGTAGCATCCTGCTCTCACCAAGAATGATACCACAGTATAAAGAAAAAAACATCAATTTCAACAACTGGCTAAGTTTTCTGGTGTCATTCAAAAGGGATCCAGTGTCTGTCTGCCTGGGATGACATGCTCAACAAGCCACACTGCTTCGCTAGAGACGGCTTGTACCTGTCACCCTTAGGCTTTCGAATACTGGCCAAGGCTCCCCCCCCCATAGTGCCTTTTTAGGCAAGGCTCAAAAGACAAACCCACTGCCATAAATAGCACAAGTAACAAAAAACTGAGGGTAATGCTACTCAATGCCAGAAGTCTAAACCTCAAAATGCACGCACTAGAGGCACTCCTCAGTATGGAGAAAATAGATAAATGTGCAGTAACAGAAACCTGGTATAAGGCTCCAGAGAGCACCCCAGCACTACCAGGCTACAACTCATACCATACATTTCGGCCACAGAACCCGGACTGAAATACAAAAGGTGGGGGAGTATCCATATTCATCAAGGATACCCACACCTCCAGGTTAGAGGCACAGCACGATGCTTCAGAGATCATCCACGTGCAACTAACAATGGGCAAAACTGCAATTCAAACTGTAGCTTGCTACAGATCACCCACCATGTCCCAGGACCTCCATTCTCTGTTTCTGGAAACACTGGGAAACATAAAGGTCCTACCAAACACCCTAATATTGGGTGATTTCAATTACCCAAACATTAACTGGGAGAACTACTCAAGTACTAACTCCCTTGCCCAACATTTCCTTGAATTTATAAAGTCAAACTCCCTGGATCAACTGGTCAACACTCCCACCAGAGGTGACAACATATTGGACCTGGTCATCACCAACATGGGCAACACCAGAGGTCAACCCCTCACTGGTTAGATCTGACAATAAACAAATCACTTTGGATATCCACATTCTGCCCCCACCCTTGGACAAGGAAACCACCATGAAAAACTTTTCAAAAGCAAACTTCACATTACTAAAGACCGAGGTGGAAAGTTTCAAAGCCCCCATGCTAAAGGATAACGCTGTCCAAGCTGCAAAATCCTTTACTAATGCATTCTACAGGCACCTACAAGAATGCATGGATCATGCTATCCCAAGCAAAACCAAGACTCACTCCTCCAAGAAAAGGAAACCAGTCTGGAGGACCCCTGCCATAAACAAGCTATACAATAAAAGGAGGAAACTAGTACACAAAAGAGTAAAATCCCAAGAAGGGAAGACATCCCTGATCAGTATCAGCAAGAAACTACGATCCCTCATAAAATCTTCCAAGGCGAGCTTCGAAAGAAAAATTGCCAAGGACTCCAAAGATAACCACAAGGCACTCTTTAGCTATGTCAAGAATCTAAGTGGCAATGCTCAGATCTCCTCGGAGTTAGTGCAGAATGGTACAAAATACACTGAACCGACCAATATTGCCAACATCCTGGCAGACAGGCTCAGTGCAGACTTCACCCCCCTGTGCACCCCCAAAAGGGCCCATAACCATACCAGAAGAATGTAGAGCCCCTGAAATCACAGAAAGGTTAATACAGCCCTGTCCAAAGCCAAAAACACAGCATCAATAGGACCGGACGGTGCCCCAGGCTGCTTCTTACATCAGCCCAAAGACAAACTAACCCCTCACATAAACACACTCTTCAAACTCAGCCTCTCCACAGGCTACGTACCCATAGAGTGGCGCACAGCAATGGTTATTCCACTGTACAAAGGTGGAGCCACACCAGCCCCCAGGAACTATCACCCTATAAACCTGACTAGCTTGGTCGGCAAGTCTATGGAGTGCATCATCATGGAACTCATTAACAGAGACATTGGGAACCTCCAAACACTGGACCCTACCCAGTTCAGCTTTGTTAAGGGCAGATCATGCCTCCTAAACCTGGTGGACTTCTTTGAGACAGTTACCAAGGCTATATACAAGGGAAAGGTGGTACACACAGCCTACCTAGACCTCGCAAAGGCCTTCAACACCATTCCCCGTTCTGGTATTATAGACAAGCTCACCAGCCTGAACATAAACCCCTATGTCACAAGATGGGTTGCCAACTGGCTCACGGACAGAACCCACGTGGTGAGAGTTGTGGGAGCTAGGTCTGACTCTAATTACAAGTGGCATTCCTCAGGAATCAGTCCTAGGACCCCTCCTGTTCGGCATATACTTCTCAGAGGTACAGACAAGCACAGGAGGACTATGGCTGACCAGGTTCACAGGGGGTGCTGTCAATATTGTAATTTGTAGGGAATTCCATTTTGCCAAAGGGAGTAATAATGTATTTTTTACATTTAGTTTTAGAACATGGCTTTGGCACCAAACATTCCCTTGCACTAGCCCTTCTTGTAATATGTTGACATCATTGGGGGATGTTCCCAGTTTGCAATCATCAGCGAATTTGGCAAACCAGAGGCCAGAGGTTCTGAGAAATCAATGCTAAACTATAAGTGGCTCAGCACAGACCCCTGTTGTACTCCACTGTCGACAGGTTTACTGGTGAAGGTGGAGTCACCAATTTTGAGAGAGTGTGTTCTGTCAGTGAGCCAACTGGCTTTCCATCCAGTAATGTAAGGGTTAATCTCCAGCTGGGAGAGTTTCTCAATGATGCCAGAGTGGGGGATTGTTTTTAAAGCCTTAGCAAGATTGAGATACACTGTGTGCACTGTCTTACCTCTGTCCATGGCTTTGGTGACATTCTCAAAGAAGTCTATCAAGTTTAATAACCATGGTCTCCCCTTAACAAAGCCAAACTGGGTTGGGTCCAGAGTTTGCAGGTCGCCTATGTACTTGCTGATAAAATCCATGATAATTTTTTTCCATGGCCTTGCAGATGAGGATGGTTAGCCTTATGGATCTGTAATTCTCAGGATCAGTTGATGGCCCCCCTTGGAGCAGGGAGATTACTGTTGCTGCGCTCCATTCTGCAGGAACATAGCCAGTTCTCAAGCTATGATTAAAGAGAATGCTAATTGTGTCCACTAGATCTTGTTTTAGATTGTTTAGAAAACAACCTGGGATATTATATAGTCCTACCGAAGTCGTGTTTTTGGCCTTGATGAGCGCAGAGATGACCTGTTCTCTAGAGATACTAGGCAGAGGGCTGGTGTCAGGTTTGCTTTGGGATATGGCTGGTGGTGATGGGGTGGTGAAGTCTGCACTTAACCTGTCAGCTAGCAGGTTGGCTCATAGGTTCATAGGTTGGCACTAGCTATCTGCCCTAGGGCCTATACAAGCCTAGCCATAACAATTCCCTGGCTATATCTTCCCACACTATTTACTTCCCTGGACCCCTGTCTAGCAGGGCAACTGAGGTGATCCCTGGGGTGAATTTCCTTTCTCCCATCCAATCATCAAGATTCCTTTTGAAGAGCGCCAAAGAGGTGCTCTGCTTGACATGTATGGGCAGTCTATTCCAGAATCTGGGGAGTCTCTAGGTCAAGAACCTATCCCTCCAGCATGTTTTGTTTATTGTGATGACAAGATTTAGATCCCTGAAGCATGTGGCTCTGAGGGATTGGGATTTCTTTAAGTGTAGCTTGTCCAACAGCTCTAGGTTTAACATGGCCTTGTATGTTAAGCAGAGATCACCTCGGAGTAGATGATATGCGACAGAGTATAGCTGGAGTTTTTTAAGGTGGTCAGCATAGGGCCTCTGCTTTAGGCCTGTGATTCTTTTAGTGAGGTATTTCTGCAGCCTTTCCAGTTGTTGCAGATGTCTTGAGAGGTACCTACCAAATGGGGCATTGTATTCTATAATGGGTCTAATGAGGAATGAGTACAGTGGGACAATGACCTCCTTTTTTCTGGATGAAAAGCCCTTAGTGATGAGGTGTGATGAGGTGTGCCACATAGAAGGATTTCCTGACTGTTGTGGTGATGTGTTTATTGAAGGTGAGACCACTGTCCACCTGTGTCCCTAAGTCTCTTATCACACTTTCGGTGTTTAGTGTACTGCCACCTATGTGGTAATTCACAGGTACATGTTTTTTCCCAAAGGGGATAACTATACATTTCTATACATTTCTTGGCATTGAGCTTGAGCCCATGGCTCTGGCACCAAGCATCTGTTTCTGTAAGGCCCTTTTAGGTTCATAGGTAGATACTAGGCTATCGGCCCAAGGGCCTAAGTAACCCTAGCCAACAAAGTTCCCTGGCTTACGCCAACCCAAGAAAGGTAATTTCCTGTGCCCCTGTCAAGCAGAGCCACAGAAGTGATTCCCGGGGTGTATTTCCTATTTTCCATCCACTCATCAAGATTTTTCTTGAAGAGTGTTAATGAGGAACTTTGCTTGACATAGATGGGGTAGCTTGTTCCAGAGTATGGGAAGTCTCTGGGACAGGAATATATCCCTCTAGCAAGTCCTGTTTTTTGTGGTGACAAGGTTTAGGTCCCTAGAGCGTGTAGCTCGGAGGGATTGGGATTTCTTTAGGTGTAGCATGTCCAACAGCTCTGGGTTTGACATAGCATTATATGTTAGGCAGAGATCACCTTGGAGTAGGCAATATGCTACAGAGTAAAGCTGGAGTTTTTTTGAGATGATCAGTGTAGGGCATCTTTTTGAGGCCAGTAATTCTCTTTGTGAGGTACTTCTGTGGCCTTTCCAGCTGCTGCAGATGTCTTGTGAGGTACATTCAAAAAGGGGCATTGTACTCTATAATGGGTCTAATGAGTGTCGAGTAGAGGGGAGCAATGACCTCTTTTTTCCTAGATGAGAACCCTTTTGTGATGAGGTGTGCCATTTAGAAGGATTTCCTGACTACTGTGGCAATGTGATTATCAAAGGACAGACTACTGTCCACCTGGGTCCCAAGGTCTCTTATCACACATTCAGTGTTAAGAAGACTGCCGCCTATGTGATAATTCATGGGTACAGAGTTTTTACCAAAGGGGATAACAATGCACTTTTGGCACTGAGGATATGGCTCTGACACCAGGCATTTGTCTCAGTGAGGCCCTTCTGTAGGATGTCCACATCATTTGGGGACTCTAGCTCCTAGTTTGCAGTCATCTGCAAACTTCATTAGCCAGAGGCCTTCTCTGTTAGCCTGTACTTCAGAGAAGTAAATACCAAGCAGGAGAGGTCCCAGGACTGAACCCTGTGGTACTCCACTTGTCACTGGTTTGAAGTCAAATTTGGAGTCTGCAACTTTTACAGTGTTGGTTCTGTCAGTGAGCCAGTTGGCAACCCATCTTGTGACATAGGAATTTATACCTAGTTTAGTGAGTTTAGCTATAATTCCAGAATAGAGGATGGTGTTGTAAGCCTTAGTGAGGTCAAGATAGGCTGTGTGAGCCACCTTACCCTCGTCTATGGCTTTGGTGACTGCCTCACAGAAGTTGACCAGGTTCAAGAGGAAAGATCTGACTTTCACAAACCTGAACTGGGTGGGGTCCAGAGTTTGGAGGTTTCCAGTGTCTTTGTTTATGAATTCCATGATGATACGTTCCATGGCCTTGCAGACTAGGCTCGTCAGGCTAATAGGGCGATAGTTCCCAGGATCAGTGGTGGCTCCCCCTTTGTGGAGTGGGATAACTGTTGCTGTGCGCCATTCAGTGGGCACAAAGCCTGATGTGAGGCTATGACTGAACATGGTGCTTAGGTGAGGAGCCAGTTCATTCTGAAGTTTGTGTAAAACTCAGCCTGGGATGTTGTCTGGTCCCATGGATGCTGTGTTTTTGGCTTTAGAGAGTGCTGCTTTTACCTGTGAAGTAGTGATTACAGGGACTTCTGTATAGATATGGGCCCTTTAGGGGGTGAGAGGAGGTTAAAGTTAGCACTTAGCCTATCTTCCAGGATGTTGGCAATATCAGTTGGTTCTGTAATTTTTGTGCCATTGTGCTGTAACTCAGAGCAGATCTGGGTGTTGCCATTGAGATTCTTGACATAGCTATAGAATGCTTTGTGGATGTCCTTAGAATCAATGGTAATCTTGTTTTCATAGCTAGCTTTGGAGGATCTTATAAGGGATCTTAGCTTCTTGCTGAGGCTGACCAGGGAGCTCCTCCACTCATGGGATTTTACTCTCTTTTGCAACAATTTAGTCCTTCTGTTGTAAAGTTTGTTTATGGCAGGGGACCACCAGATTGGCTTCCTTTTTTTTGGAGGATAGCTTGTTGGTTCTGTTTGGGATAGCATAATCCATGCACTCCTGTAAGTGCTTATAGAGTGCATTTGTGTAGGATTCAGCAGTCATAACTGTGTTGCCCATCTGCATGGGTGTCATGAAGTTCACCACTTCTGTCTTAAGAAGCATGAAGTTGGCTTTGGAGAATTTTTTTACCATGGTTTCATTAATGGGGGGTGGTGGCGGGGTGTGTTTATCTAGGGTGATTAGCTTATGGTTGGATCTGACCAAAGAGGAGTTGACTTCAGGTGTGGAACACCGGTCACTCATGTTGGTAATGACTAGGTCTAGGATATTGTTGCCCCTGGCGGGGGTGTGGATAAGTTGATCCAGGGCACTGGAATTTATGAATTCCAGAAAGCGCTGAGTGAAGGTGTTGGTACATGAGTAGTTTTCCCAGTTAATGGTGGGGTAGTTGAAATCACCCAATATTAGGGTGTTTGGTTGAACCCTAATATTTTCCAGTATATCAAGAAAAGAGGAGTGGGAATCCTGGGGCATGGTGGGGGATCTGTAGCAAGCTACAATTTGGCTTGCAGTTTTGCCCAGAGTTAGTTTCACTTGGATAACCTCGGCTGCATTATGCTGAACAACTAGCCTGGAGGTGTGGCTATCCTTAATGAATATGGACACACCTCTGCATTTGGTGTTCCGGTCCAGGTTAGATGGCCAAAAAGTGTGGTATGAGTTATAGCCTGGTAATGTAGGGGTGCTCTCTGGAGCCTTGAACCAGGTCTCAGTCACTGCATAGACATCGATGTTCTCCATTTTAAGGAGTGCCTCGAGTGAGTGTATTTTGAGATTAAGACTTCTAGCACTGAGTAGCATTCCCTCAGTTTTGCTTGCCTGTTATGGTGGTGAATTTGTCATTTGAACCTTGCCTAAAAAAGGCACTATAGTGGCGGCAAGAGCCTTTGCCAGTATCCGGAATCCCAGGGGTGACAAGTGCAGGCCATCTCTGGCAAAGCATCATGGTCTGTCGACCACGTCGTCCCAGGCAGACAGATACTGGATCCCTTTAGAATGAAACCAGAAGCTTAGCCAATTGTTGAAGTCAATCATTTTGTCTTTGTACTGCGGTATCATTCTGGGCAATGGCAGGATGCTACTCAGAGATAGGGTCATACCTGCCTGGGCTACAAGATCGGAGAGTTCTTCCATGTCTCTTTTCATGTAGTCCAGGGAGGTACATCTCAGGTCATTCACACCAACATGGACAATCACAGAGTCATATTTGTACTTGTTGTGGAGTGACCTGAGTGAGTGGGTTATGTGGAGGATCCTGGCAACCGACAGGCAGCTGACAGTGACCTTCTCCTTGTTTAGCCTGGTGAGTGGGACATCAGTCTGCCTGACTATACAGTCACCTATGACTAGTGTGTTGGGTACGTTTTGCCCTATAGACTGTGGTTGAGTGGCATACTGAGTCTCTGTGCTAAATGTCATTTGGGTTGTGTTGGTGGTGGGAGGTTGCTTGAGTTTCTGCTTTAGAGGTCTCTGTTGCTTGAGCAGATTATTATTGATAGTTTTTGTGTTTCTATGTGTGGATTTTGGTGGTGTAGGTTTAGTGGGACTATGTGATGAGTGTGGTGTGGTGCAAGTGTTTACCTTCTCCTCTTTACTATCAAGTTCAGTCTTGGTTGGAGAGAGCTTTACCTCCAGTTTGGCTAGATAAGTGCATCTCTCACAGGTTGTAGTGTTGGGTGGTAGGAGGAAAGGGTTGTCTGTGTACATGAGGCAATTGCTACATTGCTCCATGATACCCAGATTCATCAGATAGACAGGAGAGAACACTAGGAGCTGACCCTTGGACATGCCTAAATAAAAAAATATTTTCCTCTAGACAAGTGAGGAAAGTGAGTACAAGAGCTGTTTTTCTCTAAGCAAGTGAGGAAAGTAAGTACCAAAACTGTTTTCCTCTAAGTAACGAGGAAGGGTGAGTGCTGTGGTAATTTGTAGTTTATTTAGTGCTTACAACAAGTTCTGAACAAGTGCTGAGCATGGATAAGCAAATTCAAGTGCTAAAACTAAGAATCTGTATCTGTTGTAGATAGGCTACCTAGTGCTTACCAGTCCCACTGATAAGCTAGAAGGCTTCCCTCCAACACAGAAAGGCTTGGGGGCACAGAAGCTTACAAACAGTCATGGATACAGCAAATCTGTATCTGGATTAGACTACTTACAGAAAAGGCAGAAAACAAGCTTGGAATCTGTGTCTGGGCTAAACTAGTTACAGGGAAGGTGGGAAGAAAGCACAAATGCAGGCTTTAAAACCAGAAAGTTGAAATAGATGAAAAAACTGCCCAAATGGCCAATAAACAACATTTACTGGGCCAGAAAGCACTCTTGTGATAGATATGCTTGTGACGACTGTGCCTGGCCCAGCAATCAAGGAGCCTCAATCCTCACCACTAACACCAGGGAGGTTGTCTCCTAGAAGAGGAAAGGATAACTAATACACACAGTAAAGTACAATTTCCCTTATGTGCACACAGAGATCACAGTCATTCTGGGGCTGGTTGTTCCCTTGCTCTCCAGGTCCCCAATAAGACTCCCTGCTGTCACAGCTTTTGGGTTCAGATCTCAGCCTAGCTGGCAAGCTAACCTCCAGTACCCTCTCTCTCCAACCAGTGCTTTGTGTCCCTGCCCAGGTAGCTGATACACCACACAAACACACACTTTTAGAAGAGGTTATACAACCACATAGACCCTTCCTGGGAAAAAGGCTGGCACAGGTTCTCCAGCTATGCCCCTTTACCTAGGCTATACGGTAGTAATTACTGCCACCACCAGCTAATAATATCAGCTACTAAAAGGCCCTTAAAAGGGTGTCCAATTATTACTGTGCAATATTATTATCTAATGGTAGTATGACTAACAGTCAAGGTTTACTTTAGAGTGGCCTATTACAATAACCTGTATAAATTTGCAATGTACTCTAGAGCTTATCTCTACACAAAGCAGCCACAGGTAGAAGGTTTTAAAAATATTTAATAATAAATAATTAAAACACAAGGCACAACTACTACACCACAGAGATATCTAAGAGTTCAGAGATCACACATAAACTTAAACTAATACAGTAGGACAGGTCTGATTTAAAAGAAAAATACCTAATTAATCTTTACTAGCTTTAACTATTCCTACAATAAATCACAGTGCTAAAACTTACATGTGTGCATAAGGCAGAGTGCTGATAAGTTGGATATCCAGATCAAAATGCTTTCAGTCTCTTGTGAGAAATAGTATTTAAACATTACTAACAAACATGTCTCTAAGACCCTCCCCAAATTACATCATTTTTGACACTTAGGTTTTCCCAGTATTCATATTGCATAATCTTAACACCTGGTCTGAGTTCTCAGGCCACAAACTGCATTATTTAGCAATCTAACACCTACTCAGAGACTTACAACAATACAAGACATTTCACATATGCATTCTAGCAGAAACTAGAGCAATAAAGCACCTTCCACATCTAAATTCTGTCATAAACTTTAGCCTTAAAACAATGGGCATGAAACCTTCATCCAGCCGCACTGGAGCCGAATTGTAAAACATTAAAGAGATTCATAAGATCTTTTCAACTTAAAAAGACACATTTGAAATACTTGGCTTGGTTTTCCTTACAGCAGATGGCAATGATGCAACAATCTTGAAGTTCACATTTTACAGTGTTTTCTTACATTTAAAAACACAAGCCTGTATTTTACATTTATTTATACAGTTGATAGAATTATGTATCAAATTCCATTTGACTAGGCTGGCAGCCTTCGCCCATCTCTCCCCAATCGTCACATCTCCCCCCCCCCCCGGGGAATTCAAGCAAGTTTTTCTAGTGCCCCTTGAGAAACATTGCTTGAGAGTGTCAGGTCTATCTGGGTGTACCTCACCCCATTCCCTATCTTGAGAGCCCATTTGCATTGGCATTGCTACTCCCACTGCAGTGCTGCACTGACATATCATATGCTTGCAACCCCAGACTCCATCTTAGCAACTTGGCATTTTCCTGACTGGCTCTGTTTAACCATGTTAGAGGGTTGTGATCTGTCATCACAGTGAATTTTCTTCCATACAGATAAGGCTGAAGTTTTTGTAGTGCCCACAATATGGCTAGACATTCCTTTTTTACCACTGCATAGCATTCCTCCCTGGGTTGGAGCCTATGACTGAGATAAACCACTGGGTGCTCTTCTCCCTCTGAAGAAATCTGGCTAAGTACAGCCCCCACCCCATAGTTTGAAGCATCCACCTGCACAACAAAGTCTTTTCTGTAGTCTGGACTGACTAACACAGGGGATCCTCCCAAAGCTTCCTTAAACTTCTGAAATGCCTGCTCACATGCTGGGGTCCACATTACCTTATCTGGCTTGTTCTTCCTTGTCAGGTCTGTGAAGGGAGCAGCTATGGTACTATAATTGGGAATGAACTTTCTGCAGTACACTGCTGTCCCTAAGAATGCCCTCACCTGCTTTTTGGTAACAGGTGCAGGCCATGCCTGAATGGCTTCCACTTTGGCAGGTTCTGGCCTTATCGTATCACTCCCCACTCTATGTCCAAGGTAGGAGACCTTTGCCATACCCACCTAGCATTTGCTCAGCTTAATGGTCAACCCTGCCCTCTGTAGTCTGCCCAGCACCTCCCTGACATGCTGAAGGTGTCTTGCCAGGAATGGCTGTAGATAGCAATATCATCCATATAAGCAAGGGAAAACCCTCCTGCTCCTGCTAAGATATGATCAACCAGCCTCTGGAAAGTCGCTGGTACATTCTTCATCCCAAAGGGCAGTTTTATAAACTCATACAAGCCAAAAGGAGTGAAAAAGGCTGACTTCTCTCTAGCACTGTGAGTCAAGGGCACCTGCCAGTAACATGAATAACACTCCAAAAACTCTGCTCAAACAAACGCCAAGGAGAATCCAGTACAATAAAACACAGTTTTAATGTGGTTTTAGCACTTTCTTCCCAATACTAGGGACTCCCTCAGAACAATGACATTGTATCAACCCAGCCCTTAAATACCCTTTAATTAAGTGACAATTATAACATTGAACAATTGGTTAGCCTAAGTACATCTAAATTAAAATTCAAACACTGCAGTAACTTGAAACCCTACTTTCATAAATAAAACAATTAGTTAACATGTCATCCCTTAAAGGATATATGTACACCCTATTTATCTAAAAACTAAAACACAAAAAATTCATAAACACAAGAGAAATTGTTAAAACTACATTCAATAAATTAATTAACAAAACTAACCTTGAATGTGTAATCATTTTAAATAACATGCAATATTAATATTCTCATTAATACCCAGGTATCTGGTGGCATTGAGACTTAATTGCCACCTCAACTCACAGATATCTAAATGTATATCTGTGATTCCACCCTGGGGATCTTTTATCAATTGCTGTAAGACCATAAATTTAAAAACATGTTCAGGACACTCACTAATGTGTCTGTAAAGTGCATTTGTCATTTTTTTATTTTTAATATCTGACAAATGTTCATTACATCTATCTTTGAGACATCTACACATTTTACCCATGTAGAATGAGCAGCAATTTTGGCATTTAGCTAAATATACCACATTTTTACTATTACAGTTAAAGTGGCTGGCTACAGATAAAGCCTTGCCATTTAGCCAGTAATTCTGTCCAGTCTCAAATACGTTCTTGCAACAATTCCCCATCCCACATTTAAAATTCCCTTTACTTCTGGATTGAACCAACTTGTTTTATGATGTGCTAGCCTCAAGCATTTGCTTGAATGACCTATCCTTTCGGTAGACTATAATGGGGGCCTTACCAACCATTTGAGCTGTTTGTTGGTCCAATTGCAAAATCTCCCAGTTCCATCTGATAGTGTCAACAACTATTTGTGTGTTTAAATTAAATGTAGTGATAAAACTTAGCTTGATATTTCTCTGAGTTTTTTAACACTTTCTGTTGTAACTCCTAGCACTACTTCACCTATTACTCCTCCTTTTAATATTGGATTAAAAATGTTGTCAGTTCATTTTCTTACTACTTCTTCTCCCACTTCTTGCAACATCTTTTGTGGATAAACTCTCTGACTAAACATCTTGGTGATAAAAAACACTTCTTCCTTAAATCTTTCAATGTTACTCACCATTCTGGCAGCCCTAACCAATTGACCCTTAATAATTGACTTTTTGTGATGATAGGGGTACCAGCTATCAAAATCTAAATATGAGTTTGAAAAAGTGGGTTTACGGAAAATTTCAGATGCCAAATTCTCATTAATTTTATCTATAATTAAGAGTACATCTAAATATGAAATAGATTCCATGCTATAATGAAATGTAAACTTTAAAAAATGTACCGTCTCATTAATGAACTGCAAAAATTCTTTTAATAAAATTTCAGACCTTTTCCAAATCAAAAATATATCATCCAAAAATCTGGTGTAATGGGAAATCATGATCCAATATTTGCTTGGGAATACAAATTCTTGCTCCCAAAAGGACATTACATAATTAGCAAAAACAGCGGTGCAAGCCGCCCCCATAGCCACTCCAGTGTCTTGTTTAAAATATTGTCCTTCAAAAACTACATGATTATTCTTAAGTACTAATTCCATTAACACCAGAAATTTATCTGATCCTGGTCATAAAACTTTGTCTTAATTAATTGAGCCTCTAACCATGTTAAACCATCCTCATGGGGGATTACTGAAAAGAGATTGCAAACATCAATAGTCACCAATAAAATATCCTTACTCAAGTTAACTGTGTTTAATTTTTCTAAAAAAATCCATGAGTCCTTACAAATATACGAGAAGGAACTCAATCCTTTTTGTAACTGAGCATCCAAAAATTACTTATAAAAAATGTCTTAGAACATTTTCCATCTACAATTTGCCTAAATCCAGTTTTTTTTAACCCTTTATGAATTTTTGGAATGCCGAACACATTGGACAGCATTGGATAATCATTTTTCATATATTTGAAATCCTCATTTATCTGGCCTTGATAAACCATGTCATCAAATGCTAAATCTATCTTCCTATACATAATATTGATCTCATTCAAGGAGCTTTCACTATAAGCTCCTTCCATAAAAACTGCATTCATGCTGTTCAAATAATCCCCCTTATCCATCACGACTATGCCGCTGCCTTTATCAGGCTTCATGATGCAGATATTTTTGTCATTAGCCATTTCCATCAATAAATCAAACTCACATTTGTTCAGATTTTTCTTAACATCTTTTTTAGGCTCATTAAAACAATCTCTAATGTCCTTCTCACATATTCTTTCGAAAGCCCCCATGAGATATGTGTATTAATTTTAAATAACATGCAATATTAATATTCTCATTAATACCCAGGTATCTGGTGGCATTGAGCCTTAACTGCCACCTCAACTCACAGATATCTAAATTATTACACATTCAAGGTTAACTATTTAATTAATTTATTGAATGTGTTTTTAACAATTTCTCTTGTGTTTGGGAATTTTTTGCATTTTAGTTTTTAGATAAATAGGGTGTAAATATATCCTTTAAGGGATGACATGTTAACTAATTGTTTTATTTATGAAAGTAGGGTTTCAAGTTACTGCAGTGTTTGAATTTTAATTTAGATGTACTTAGGCTAACCAATTGTTCAATGTTATAATTGTCACTTCACTCAATTGAAGGGTATTTAAGGGCTGGGTTGATACAATGTCATTGTTCTGAGGAAGTCCCTAGTATTGGGAAGAAAGCGCTAAACCACATTAAAGCTGTGTTTTATTGTACTGGATTCTCCTTGGCGTCTGAGCAGAGTTTTTGGAGTGTTATTCTTGTTCCACAGTTGGTTTATTTTGCCTATGGAGAGGTCCACTATGAACGCATATGTTTTGGAGTTGTTGCAGCAGATCAATCAACAGCTGGCATTACATACCACACAAATCAAATCATTGGTGGAGAAACAAAATGGGTCTGCCAACATTTCTGGCAGTTTTGGACTGCCTTTAACCCAGCCATCATGTAGTTCACAACCTGTACAGTCGGTACAAGCTATGGAGATGTTACATACTGGGGTTAGCGGTAATACAACCACAAGAAATATTGGTGAGCCTTACGTTGATTTTATATCTTGGAAAAATAAAGGGTTCAACTTTCGGGAGAATATAAATAATGAATTGAATACTCCGCGAAGAAAAAAACATGAGTGTAATTGAGAGACTGGGGGTATTTGAGAAAGACTTATTGGTATATAAAAAAATTAGAGCTCGAGAATGCATATTTGGAAAGGAACATAGACTTTACACAAGTTCCACGGGGTTTACGTTTTTGGAAATACCCCAATGGTGCTAGTTCTAATTTAGAGATGTTGAAGGAACTGCATGAATTATTTGATCAAATGGGTTTAGAGCCATTAAAAATTATGATTAAGTACAGTATTAAGGAAATTGAAGAGATTTCTCAAAAACTTGAAGAGAATAATAGTGCCATCTGAGGTGATTTGATCTTTCATGAATACCAAACTAATTATAGCAATATTTTAAGTAAGGTAGATGGCATTTGTGGAAATATGTGCTTGTGCAAGTGTAATAAATTAAAAAGAGACTTGAACGAATATGAAAAAGAGAATGTGTATTCGTTGTCACTGGGTAATCATGGTAACACCAATCACAAGACGATCTAGGGTTCACGTGAGGTAGAAGAAATGACGTCTCCCCAGAGGTTTCATCAGGAACAGAGTTTCAACCAACAAAAACAAAGTGAAGGGGAGGTGAGGTGTTCAGAGCAGTTACGAGAGAAGGATCAGAAACAACCGCAGTGTTTTTTACGGAATACAGACATGTCATACAACCAACAAGGGGCCAAACCAAAGACACAGAATTATCGGAATTTTCGGAGGCAGAATTAATGGATTTATCCTTTAATAACTGTTTTTTTGAGACATTTGGTCAACCCCCGGAGACGGGAAGTATTGGACAGCCAAATTGTAATGGTGAGTTTGGAGCAGAATGTTGTCAAAGTAATTCCAGTCCGTTAGAGTTTTCTGGAATGGAAGTTTATAATACTTCACCTATTGACAATAATCATGAGGGAATGGATTTAGAAGTGTTAACAGAGCTCATGGAAAGGGCTGGTTTACCACACATTGTATACAATACAGCCCAAGATTTTAAAATGTACAACTATTCTAGCAAATATTTAAACAATGAACATGCAAACTTGTTGGCAAAAGGCTTAACCTTCGTACCGAGTAGGAAAGGCAACATTGTTGAAACGCTTATAGATGTTAAATTGTTTGTACGAAAACTGAATTGCAAAATATTGTTTGGTAATGATTCTGGCACTGAGCCAGGTGGTTTGAAAAAGCCTAGTACATTCAACCCACCTAATAACTTTGTCATGGGGGCTTTCGAAAGAGTATGTGAGAAGGACATTAGAGATTGTTTTAATGAGCCTAAAAAAAATCTTAAGAAAAATCTGAACAAATGTGACTTTGATTTATTGATGGAAATGGCTAATGACAAAAATATCTGCATCATGAAGCCTGATAAAGGCAGCGGCATAGTCGTGATGGATAAGGGGGATTATTTGAACAGCATGAATGCAGTTTTTATGGAAGGAGCTTATAGTGAAAGCTCCTTGAATGAGATCAATATTATGTATAGAAAGATAGATTTAGCGTTTGATGACATGGTTTATCAAGGCCAGATAAACGAGGATGAATACAAATATATGAAAAATGATTATCTAATGCTGTCCAATATGTTAGGCATTCCTAAAATTCATAAAGAGTTAAAAAAACCTAGATTTAGACAAATTGTAGATGGAAAATGTTCTAAGACATTTTTTATAAGTACATTTTTGGATGCTCAGTTACAAAAAGGATTGAATTCCTTCTCTTATATTTGTAAGGACTCATGGAATTTTTTAGAAAAATTAAACACAGTTAACTTGAGTAAGGATATTTTCTTGGTGACTACTGATGTTTGTAATCTCTTTTCAGTAATCCCCCATGAGTTTAACGTGGTTAGAGGCTCAATTAATTAAGACAAAGTTTTATGACCAGGATCAGATAAACAAATTTCTAGTGTTAATGGAATTAGTACTTAAGAATAATCACGTAGTTTTTGAAGGACAATATTTTAAACAAGACACTGTATTGGCTATGGGGGCGGCTTGCACCCCTGTTTTTGCTAATTATGTAATGTCCTTTCAGGAGCAAGAATTTGTATTCCCAAGCAAATATTGGATCATGATTTCCCATTATACCAGATTTATGGATGATATATTTTTGATTTGGAAAAGGTCTGAAATTTTATTAAAAGAATTTTTGCAGTTCATTAATGAGATGGTACATTTTTTAAAGTTTACATTTCATTATAGTATGAAATCTATTTCATATTTAGATGCACTCTTAACTATAGACAAAATTAATGAGAATTTAGCATCTGAAATTTTCCGTAATTCAAACTCATATTTAGATTTTGATAGCTGGCACCCCTATCATCAAAAAAAGTCAATTATTAAGGGTCAATTGGTTAGGGCTGCCAGAATGGTGAGTAACATTGAAAGATGTAAGGAAGAAGTGTTTTTTATCACCAAGATGTTTAGTCAGAGAGGTTATCCACAAAAGATGTTGCAAGAAGTGAGTGAAAAAGTAGTAAGAAAATGAACTGATGGAATTTTTAATCCAATATTAAAAGGAGGAATAAGAGGCGAAGTAGTGTTAGGGGTTACAACAGAAAGTGTTAAAAAAACTCAGAGAAATATGAAGCTAAGTTTTTATCACTACATTTCATTTAAACACACAAATAGTTGTTGACACTATCAGATGGAATTGGGAGATTTTGCAATTGGACCAACAAACAGCTCAAATGGTTGGTAAGGCCCCCATTATAGTCTACCGAAAGGATAGGTCATTCAAGCAAATTCTTGAAGCTAGCACATCGTATAACAAGTTGGTTTAATCCAGAATTAAAGGGAATTTTAAATGTGGGATGGGGAATTGTTGCAAGAACGTATTTGAGACTGGACAGAATTATTGGTTAAATGGCAAGGCTTTATCTATAGCCAGCCACTTTAACTGTAATAGTAAAAATGTAGTATATTTAGCTAAATGCCTAAACTGGCACTCATTATGTGGGTAAAACATGTAGACGTCGCAAAGATAGATTTAATGAACATTTATCAGATATTAAAAATAAAAAAAATGACAAATGCACTTTACAGACACATTAGTGAGTGTCCTGAACATGTTTTTAAATTTATAGTCTTACAGCAATTGATAAAAGATCCCCAGGGTAGAATCACGGATATACATTTAGATATCTGTGAGTTGAGGTGGCAATTAAGGCTCAATGCTACCAGATACCCGGGTATTAATGAGAATATCAGTATTGCATGTTATTTAAAATTATTACACATTCAAGGTTAGTTTTGTTAATTAATTTATTGAATGTGGTTTTAACAATTTCTCTTGTGTTTGTGAATTTTTTGCATTTTAGTTTTTAGATAAATAGGGTGTACATATATCCTTTAAGGGATGACATGTTAACTAATTGTTTTATTTATGAAAGTAGGGTTTCAAGTTACTGCAGTGTTTTAATTTTAATTTAAATGTACTTAGGCTAACCAATTGTTCAATGTTATAATTGTCACTTAACTCAACTGAAGGGTATTTAAGGGATGGGTTGATACAATGTCATTGTTTTGAGGAAGTCCCTAGTATTGGGAAGAAAGCACTAAACCACATTAAATCTGTGTTTTATTTTATTGGATTCTCCTTGGTGTTTGTTTGAGCACTTGCTAGTAACCCTTGTTAAGATCAATGGTTGTAAGATACTTAGCCCCACCCAGCTGCTCTAGGGCCTCATCTGTCCTAGGCATAGGGTAAGCATCTGACTCTGCTTGGCTATTTGATTTCCTGTAATCCACACAGAACATGTTGCTGCCATCCTTCTTTGGCACCAACACCACTGGTGAGGCCTAGGGACTGTTGGACTCTTGAATCACCTCTAGTACCAACATTTCCTGTACCTCCTCCCTCAGAGTCTCTTTGACTATCTCAGGCACCCTATAAAGGGCCTGCCTAATAGGCCTTTGGGGTCCTGTATCCACCTGGTGCTGCACCAGATGGGTACACCCTGGTTTCCCAATGAACATGTCCCCAAAATCCAGCAACACTGCTTGGATTTCTCGAACCTGGGTAGGAGATAGCTGCTGGGACATTGCTACCCCTTCCAACGAGGTGTCAGCCTGAGCCTCACTGAGGAGATCAGTCCCCAGATCTCCCTCAGACTCCTCCTGCAATCCACTGCAAATGCTCAGCACAAGGGCCACCCTATCATGGTAAGGTTTCATCATGTTAACATGGTACAATTTGTGCCCCTGCCATCTGCCTAGCACTTCCACCATGTAGTTAACATCACTTACCTTTCTTACCACTTTGTAGGGTCCCTCCCAAGCTGCTTGCAACTTGTTGTCTCTGACAGGAATGAGAACCATCACCTGCTGCCCTACAGCATACTCTCTAGCTCGAGCATTCCTGTCATACCACACATTTTTCTGTTGTTGGGCTTCTGCCAGGTTCTCCTAGGCCAGGCCCATGAGTTCCCTGAGCCTTGTCCTGAGGTTCAGGACATATGCTACAACAGACTCCTTGTGAGACTCACACTCACCTTCCCACTCATCTCGAATTAAATCT
This sequence comes from Protopterus annectens, assembly GCF_019279795.1. Taxonomy (NCBI): domain Eukaryota; kingdom Metazoa; phylum Chordata; order Ceratodontiformes; family Protopteridae; genus Protopterus; species Protopterus annectens. The sequence continues at coordinate 334,313,686 of NC_056736.1, forward strand.
AGAGGTCCACTCACCCTATGCCCATACAGCAACTCAAAGGGTGAAAAACCTGTGGATTCCTGGGGAACCTCTCTGTAAGCAAACAACAGATGGGGCAAATATTTGTCCCACTCCCTCTTAAACTGATCTGCAAATGCCCGTAGCATGGACTTGATTGTAGAGTTTAACCTCTCAACAAGACCATTAGTTTGGGGATGGTACGGGGTGGTCTTCATGTGCTTCACTCCACAGGACTTCCACAGAAAAGCCAGCAGGTCTGACATAAAACTGGCACCTCTGTCAGATAATATTTCCTTTGGGAAACCTACCCTGCTAAAAATCTCTAGCAAAGCATTTGCCACCTTCTCTACCTCAATGGAGGACAAAGCCACTGCCTCTGGGTATCGTGTAGCATAATCTACAATTATTAGGATATACTTTTTCCATGTGGAACTTGGGGCACTCAGAGGACCCAAAATATCAATAGTTACCCTCTGAAATGGCTCCTCAATCACAGGCAAAGGCATCAAAAGAGCTCTCACCTTGTCTCCTGCCTTGCCTACCTTTTGGCACTGCTCACAGGTCCTGCACTACTCTGTTACATCTCTGGAAATTGCAAGCTAATAGAAGTTTTGCATAATATGCCTCTTTGTACGTTTTATGCCCATATGACCTGCAAAGGGAATATCATGGGCTATGGCTAGAAGCGCAAGACGGTAAGCTCTAGTCACTACCAACTGCTGTACTCTCTCACCTTCTAGCCCTCCCTCAGGGGTCCACTCTCTGTACAGTAACCCTTTGTTCCAGTATACAGATTCCCCCTTCCCTTGAGAATCAGGTGCCTCCCTAGCTACCTGCCTCAGGCCTTGCAATGTAGGGTCTGAGAGCTGAGCCTGTCTCAAGTCTCTCCTTGTAAGCCTTCCCAGCTCCCCTTTCACAGGAAGTCTGTCATGCTCTGACAGTGGTGCCTCACTGTCAGCCTGGGTACTACTACTCACCTCTACCTTTGCAGTTACCCTGTCCAAGGGAACATCAGTACCCACAAGCAGCTGTGGCTCACATTCAGTCTCACTGCTACAGCGTAGCTCACTCCCTGAAGTAACCACCTCAGCATTCCTGGCTGCAAGTATGCAATCTGTCTGTGTCTCCCCCAGGCTTCCAGACCCACATGCTTGTCTCCTAGCCTCACTGCATGTAACTGCATAAGTACTGCCTCATCCAAATCCTTCCCTCTCAGGACATCTGCAGGATGGTAGTTCCATACCCCTGTTGTCTCAAGACAACCTACTGTTGGCATTTTGTCTTTCCAACTTACTGGCTCCCTCACCTTTGGTTCCCCACCTTGCCGCCATGGACATCTGTATGCCACATGGCCCTACTGGTTGCATTCAAAACATTTAACCCTAGCGTCTGGATGTGTACCTGGACTAGTGGCTTCCCCTGCTACTGGCAGATTCTGTTGGGGCAGTCTGTGCTGCCCATCATGGGTTCCTTTAGACCCATGAGCAGTACTGAGGGTCCCCTTCCTGTGCAGGGTTGCCCTTCTGGCCAGGTATAGGTCTCCCTTCTTCTGCAACTCCTCTGAAGTAGCACACTGTTTATCAGCTAACCAGATCCTCATGTCCTCAGGCAAAGTGCTAAGGGCTTGTTCCCTTACCAAAGGGTCTGCCAGCCCTTCATAAGTTGTGACCTGACATCCACTCACCCAGCTATGAAAATAAGTGCTTAGTTCAGCAACATATTCACATACATTTTCATCTGCCTTGTGTCTATGCTCACGAAACTTTTTCCTATACATTTCAGGTGCTAACTTAAAACACTCTAATAAATGTATTTTTACAGCAGTATTATCAAAACAGTCAGTGTCATGCATTTTTGCTAAAGAGGTTACAGCTTTACCATGGAGTAAGTGGGTCAGAAACCGTACCCAGAGCCCTTGGTCAACTTCATACTGTTTACATACCCGCTCAAACATATAAATGAAGCTATCAAAATTATCCCCCTCTTTAAACTGTAGAAGAAATTTACTGACCTTTTGTGCTTCTGGGGTCCAGTTACTCCCTTCCCCATTACCTCCATAACTCTGGCAAAGAGTCAGCATTTCCCTGACATGTCTCCTCTGCCGTTCATTTTCCTCAGCTTGTAGACTCCTCATTTTCTCGGCTGCTTCTAGTTCCATATGCCTGGCCTCCAACTCAAGTCTCTTTAGCTCCAGCTGGATTTTTAAGTCCACTGCAGAAAGAATGAGCTATCCATTCTCTGAGGATATTGTATCCTTGTATAATGGATGAGCAGTCATAATCAGAGGATGGTTAACCATTTCCTTTCCCAATACAGCTGTAGCCACAGGACAGAAAATATGATACAGAATACACAATGTAAGCTGTGACGTTAGGAAAATGACACAAAAGGATCTAGCCACAGTTCAAGGTATATGAACTGCATGATTGTTTCATTACTTTTATAAAAGGATCACCCTCCATCCAGGGGACACTTGAAGGGGAGATAGGCAGCACCACATTGATCTTATTAGAAATCTTCTCCCTAGCTGCACTCCCACTTCCCCTCCTGCTAAGATGCTGCTTTCCTCATGTGAAGAGCAACAATACAGGTCTATTACATTAGTGCTACATTATGTGCTACTTACTTGCAGCCTGACAGTCGGGAACACAGAAATCAGTTTACAAGGTCTCAGGATGGAAAAATGTTGCATTACCATTCCAAATAAGTGACATGTATTTCATATGCACTTTGTCAACTGACAGAGAAAGGAATGCATAACCGTAACTTAAACAATAATTTACATATTTAAATTCCTCTGTCATTTTAAAATGAACTCTAACTGGATCATTAACAAGAGTTTTTTTTTTTAATTTGTTATTCAGAAAAGTATCTTCATACCTCTGACAATTATCTGTTAAAAAATAAATAACTGTAAAACCCAAACTTTTAAAATAAGCATTTTACAAACCACTTTCCAAAATTCTGTCCCAAAATTTTACCATGTGAATTCATGATTTCTTAAATATGTTCTAGGGTCATTGCCAAATTTCCTGAGGGGGAATCACTTAGCTAGATAGCATGTTGAGAATATGGCTACAATATACTGAAACTGGCAAAGGTTAACTATAGACTGAGAAGTGGTGATTCCAGTCTTGAGCTGTTGTTCTGCCTTGAAGGAGGATTTCAGCATCATCATATGATGTTACCTTTTGAGAACAAAACTGCACGATGACAGAGACAGAGCCAAAGAGATACTATCCTGTCAAAGTCACCTCATAATGTAGGCCTCAGATATTAAAAATCATCTACATATGTTAATTTTTTTAAAATACTCTATCAAATGCAATCAAATGAGACTATATCATCTTTTGATTAGTTTATGAGCAACAAAGGATCATTTCTGATTTTGCAAAAACTGGTCCAGCAAATCCAGGATAAAAAGTATAGGTGAGGGAGTATGCAGAGGTGAGCCCACAGTGGAAAGTTAGAGATGAGATGTGGTACATGACGACAGACACAATTTTTCAGCTGAAAAGCTCATTGTTTCTGTTACAGAAACTTTACACAGTTGAGGTGTTCACCCATTAGTCCTATTAACCGATACCAGGAGTTTAAGCATCTCTATAGTCAGTGGCAAAACTAAGAAAGGATCTAAGGAAATAGAACAGAATATTTTTTAACACATACAAACAGAATATTTTTCTTTGTTTTAGAAAAAGGCCACTATCAGATGGATATCCATCTTTTGTCACCACAGGGACTATTTAAAATATATTACTGTTTACATTGAGGGAATGGACATACCCACACAGATGAGGCTTTTATTATTTAATACATAAAGTATATAGGCAGTTTAAGCACCATATTTTTTCCTTTTTTCCCATGGCATTCCAGTTTTGGAATAGACATCCAGAAATATCATCACTAGAAATATTGACACAAGGAGATTGGTACCAACCCCCCACAGAATCACAAACAAACACACATACACACATAGCCAATGTTACCCAAAAAGGTGTCAGCTTGGCAAAACATGAAAAATAAACTCATGGTGCCCTTTCTTCTTAAGTCTATGCTCTTGCATACTTAAAAAAACATGTCACTGGCAGTGCATCAGCAATAATCTCTTTTCAAATATGTTCTGGTTTCCATTAGTCTGTTCATAGATGGCACTTGTTAGCTTTACAACTGGTTTAACTACTGGTAACCAGTATACTACCTCTTCATTGTACCTGTGCAAGCTTTTCAGAGACGTTTTGCTGGTTCTTTCTTTAGTATAAAAATCCTTGTGTACTGTATTTTATTTAACTGTAACTTTGTAGCATGGTCTGCTCTCTGTCTGCTGTGTAGTTCTACTTACTCTCCACAGGAGTGTCTCAGATTGTGTGCTCAGCTATTTACTCTGTTATTATTAAAGGCTGCACTGGCTTTCCTTACCTGCCTTTAAGTGAAGTTTTTCTGAAAGCTGATTTGCTCATATCTGTCATCTAAGGAAGGACCTGAAGACATTTTTTTTACATTTATCTTATATTACCCCAAGGTGTGTATCCTGCATGTAGGTAATGGCTAAGAATTACATTCTGCAAACAGGTATCATCTAAGGAAAAAAATGTATACTAAACTATATATCCAGTCAGGTATTGCCTAAAAATTATACCTTGGACATCACTATCTCCTAATTATTGAAGTCTGCATACAAGTGGCATCTTTTGACTGTATCCTGCATATCACTATCACCTTAAGACAAAATTATTACCTTCAAGATTTCCAGGATTTCTCAAAGTAAACCTTTTTATTTAATTTGTTTCATCAGCTTTCTTGTCTACATTATACATGTTTCCTGTGTCTCATAAGAATGTAATCAAAAGTATTGCAAAATATATGCTTCAATGGCAATTAATAGTTACCCCAAATTACTGTTTTTTTAATAATAATAATAATAATAATATATATATATATATATATATATATATATATATATTGCCTAGATGATTTAACAATTTGGAAGACTGCTTCATAGTCCGTCCTTAACCTAGAACCCCTCCCTTTAATTGTCTAATTTTTCTCACTTCTTTTTAGCCACTGCCTCATATACTGCAAAGTTCCAAACCAAAGTATACCTGCCAGAACACCTGACATGTATATCACGGTTAAGTTTTACTCCCCTGCAGACAAAGCTGCTTTCAATATATGCTGAATATTTTTCTTTATGCATCTAAACTAATTAAAGACCTCTACTATTATTACTCAGGGTAACCCTAAGAGGGTGGCATGGTGGTGTGCACACAGAATCAGATGCTATTACTCTTTATTACCCAACCCACACCCCGGACTACTTTGAAATTTCTCATCATTTAAATCCCTTTCAATATCTAAACAGATAAAACCAAGAAAGTGTGCTTTGATAAATTGGCTCTGCTACACTGCTCTGCTAAGTGAGTGACACTCTCTATGTACTGCAATGTTTACTTGTACTCAGATAGCTAATAATTTATTTTAGCTCCATAGAGAATCGGCCTTGTGGTTCAACCTGCTCCATTCGGCCTCCAGTCTCATTCCGCTCCTCTACCTTACCTCATTCCCACTCACCCCTTCTCTCCTTAAACTTATACTCATCTAACCACTCCCCCTTCCCATCAGCCAATCATCCTTCCACACTTCAATTTCCTCACTTCCTTCTGACTTACTCTTCTCACTTCCAGTCCTCACAATATAATACCTAACTTGCCTGCTCTTTTTATCAAACATTACTCCTGTCCCTATTACCCTACTCCTTCTAACTGTTATACATGCCACAACAATAAACCCTCAATCTCTTCCTCCCAAAACAAACTCTTTAACTTGCTCCAGATTCTCCCTACTTAACACCTACTCAGATATAAGCCCTAGCCTATACCACTGTAACCCCATTTTTTGTGCTAAAACTAACATTCTCCCCACAAACCTAACCTTACTTTATACATCCAACACCCATTTCTACCTCCTGTACTATGTAATCTTTAAAATTTCTTATATCATACTCCATCTTTCTCATACCCTTTCCATCCTTACCAGTTCTGGTGACATCCACCCTAACCCTGGTCCCTCTACAACTAACTACCCTTCAAACTCCAGCTTCTCCAAAAACACTGCATTACTTCATTTAACTACTCTAAATTTCCAAAGTATCTGTAATAATACCTTTCAGCTGCATGCCTGGCTCTCACAAAATAAAACTGACATCCTAACTGCCATAGAAACCTGGCTAAAACCCTCTATTCAGGACTCTGAGAGTCTCCCTCCAAATTTCAGTATAATTAGGTCAGATAGACTAAATAAAAAAGGAGGTGGTGGAGCCATCATTTACCCCAACACCCTCAACCTATCTCAGTTCAAAGACCACATCCCTCAATTCAAAAATGTTGAAATCTTGATCTCCTTTCTTGATATCAACTGTTCTAAAAAACTCTGTATAACTGTCGTATACATCCCACCTGGAAATAACATTCCTATTCTGGAAAATATTCTATCTTGGATAGCTTTTACTATAAAAAATAAAACAATAATCCTTGGCAACATGAATATTGATTGGGCCTCCATCTTCTCTAAACAGTCATGCTCCAGCATTGACTTGTTTCATTTCACCCAACTTAGTACTACCATTACTAGGTACAATAATAATATCAATGGTGGATCCAGCTTAGACTGGATTTTAGTCTCAGATCCCTCCAGGTTCTTAACTTCTGGCACTATACCCAACTCCTTCAGTGACTATCTTCCTGTATATACAGTTTGAGCCTGCACATCCATACCAAAAAAACATAACATCAAACTAGTTCAAAATCTCTCAAAATTTAACCCTATCATATTCAATAACATCCTCAAAAATATTAACTGGAGTATCTTCAAATCTCTTCCTTTAGATGACACTCTACTCTACTTTAACAATTCTTTTCTAACAATTCTAAATAGAACCGTCCCTACCAGAAATAAAAATAACTAAAACTAATCATGCCCCCTGGTTAACAAAAGCTACTAAAGAAATCATGACTAATAGGGACAAAGCATGGAAACTCTGACTTAATTCTAACAATACATCTGACCTTATTCTTTAAAAACAGCTCTGTAACCAGACTAAAAAATGTGTCTCTAAAGATAAACAGCGCTACTTCTGCAACCAGCAATTAAATAGAAAAAAATAACCCCAAATTTTTCTGGTCTTCTGTCAATAATTTCTTGAACCCTCGTACCAAATTCAACCCTGCCCACACCTTGACAATCCTCCTGAACAAATAGCAAGCATTTCCAACTCCTGCTTTATTGACACCATTGCCAATATTACTGCAACTTTTTCACTACCTCTCCCTAATAATTCTATTTCTACATATCCCCCTTCCCTCCAACATATTCCACCGCAGAACTATCCCAATACTCCAACTCACACCATTCTTCTCCTAATACTTACACTCCCCCACCAAACAGCATACAACAGACTTCTCAACTCAATCTCTCTCCTATCCCTACCTCTGACATCAAAAACTTCTTCTAACCTTGTAATTAGTTGCAATTGCAGCTCTAGTGACATAATCTTGTCCAATGTCAGTGATGTCAAGGGTCCATAGGCATGAGCTGATGGCATGAGGCTGGTGAGGAGAAAACGCTGAAAAAAAAGAAATCAGAATTTATACGAGTAAAACAAGGAAATTGTGAGTTATAGTTTCATAGCTTGTAAAAACTGTGTATTCACCAGAAGGCCATCTAGAGCACAGATTCTAGGATTCATTAATACAACATCTGTCTCATCCATTCATCTAACAGGCTTTTAAAATTTGATAGTAAAGCAGCTTGTCATATACATATATATATACATATATATATATATATATATATATATATATATATATATATATGTACACACACAAACACACACACACACACACACACACACACACACACACACACACACACACACACACACACACACACACACACACACACACGGCAATTTATTCCACAGGAGCACCAAATTAAAAGAGTCAGTTGAAGTTTCATGGCTGTCTGTTACTTTCAGTCATTCTCCAAGATATAGTGACTTCAGGGTGAGCACAATAAAATAAATGGGTATGAGGCAAACACCCTACATGGGACAAGTGGGGGAGACATGCACCCCTGCAAGAATGCTTTTTTAGTAGTGCCACATTAGCTTATAAAAATACAACCTCAAGTACAGGTATTACTTGAATGTGTACACTTGAGCTGTCACTGAAACTCTATTATGACCAAGCTATGATGTTCAGGTGCGATGAGCAGCTATAGTTGATTCATGTTATTGTATTATGATCTAATACTTGTTATATGCTACTGTGCTTGGTTCTATTGGCATCTGTCTATCATCTTTCACACATGCTACTAATTTGCTGAACTATACAGGAGTACATCATCTTCCAGTAGCCCCCTGGAGAATGTGACCTCAAAAGTCACTAGTAAACTCACTGTGTTGGCTTAGAAGTTAGCTTTCACTGTGAATGAAGAAGGCTTGTTGCTCTGCTTTACGATCAGACTATGGGGGAGTTCAGGGTGCACCTGTAGGAGCCCCAATCTCCAGTTTTCTTTCTCCAGCTTAGAAACTATGTAATGCAAGCTATTTCCAGATCTTCTCCACCTAGTTAGAACATCGCACCATTACTTTTCCTAACACTGCCAGGAGCTGAACTCAGTGCATCACTTTCTGCAACCCTTCTACTTAGAAAGAACAGATGCCACATACATGCATTTATCCATCTCATCCAGTCAGTCCTCCTGCAACCTAAGCTCATCATCAAACCATAGACAACGATGATGCACTCAGTGCCAAAACCTCTCTGCAAGCAGGATTGCTGCTCTGACTATATACTACTTATAGTTAGCATGACGCTGCCTTATGCTTGCATCTGTAACAGTCTCAAGATTTAGTACACAGAAGCAATTGTGCCTTTATCTGCATAATTCTTTAGCTAAATGATGCTAAGGATGCCCTGAATGATGAATGCATACCTGCAATTGTCGATTCAGTCTGTTCTCTAAATACCAGTACCTGTAGTAAACTTAACTTCATACTAACCTGCTTTCTCATGCTCACCATTCTGTTATATCATAACTGTACATTCTACAAAAGATTCTCTTGTGGCTTGTGATATCTGTTATGCTCTTTATTTAGAGGTTAAGCCCTCACTACTGTACAACTTGTATGTTAGGCAGTTCTGAACATATACAGGAGAAATGGTGCCTGTCATTTAGCAACAAACTGTATATTTCTTTATCACAAAATATTGTTCAGAGTTTTACAGCTATGCTGCCTGCTCATGAAAGAGTTATTTTTTCACTTCTCCTTTTAAATAGCATCCACCCAGTTTAATATTTAATTATAGTGCCACAGCTGAGGTCAACAACACAGCAAGCAATGCACCTGTACAGAATACTTATAATAGACACTGTCTCAGAACAAAACCATAGGTGCATTTACCTGCATGTTGTACATCATCAGTGTATAAGGCAAATACCTCCTGCACTCTAGATATGGTCAGTTATGCAAAACCTGCATTATAGGTTAGCACTAAGCTAACTGCCCTTGTGAGCCATTTTAAGTTTAGCCAATTATCCCTTGAGAGACTCATACCCTGCACCTTGTGTTTGTAAGGCAAACACCTTAACCCATATTACAAACCTAACTAGACAGGTAATGTGCTACATTCTATCTTCATCTGAGATAAACTAAATAACTGGGCTCCAGCATTGGTTTCGCTGATATGAATACTTCTTTTGCACTTATAAGTCACAAAACAGTTAAGGTAAGAGGTTCTATCTGAGAAGGTAGTCTCTTCTTGACTACTACGCCCTCATAAGTTCATCTACCTGCCACATATATTACACTATACTTACAGCAGCATATTGCGACATCAGTGCCACTAAAGTCAAAACCAACTTCCTTAGCAATACACCTCACTTCCTCTTTACCTCTCAGATGTCATCTCATAGTTTCACTATAAACATAATTTATCCAGTTATTTCAAATGCAGGTCATTACACATCTGCAAAACTCACCCCAAACTAGTCAAACAAGCAATTACAAATCCCAAAAGTCTTGATCAGGCCTGAGCGTTCATCTTTAGCTAACCTAGGCACACAAAAGCTGGTCTAGATTTTGCAGCTGTTTTGCACAAAATGTTTGTTTTAAAATTATATTAGATAAAAAGAAAAATTAAAAATCCACTTCACCCACTCAAACTACAGGAAGTAACCCCTTCACCTTTATGCTTTTGGCACATAACAGTATGACTTTTATAGCTGACATGTATAAAACATTTACAGGCATGTGTCAATAAAAACAACAGCTAAAAGTCACCATTTTGTGCATTGACATACCACAGAACTAATGCTGTAACTGATCAATGGAAGGTCAATTCTGCACCTCACCATAATATTACATAGAGATGACATAGTAGCCTATAATGATGAACTTAGCATTAATTTCAAAATTGCCAGTCTTTTTAGCCTGGGTGGGGCTATTAGTTATTATTTAACAGTAAATTCACAGTTTTTGAACACTACGGAAATTCTTAATTTTGACCCATGTTTCTTTGTGTGTGTGTGTGTGTGTGTGTGTGTGTGTGTGTGTGTGTGTGTGTGTGTGTGTGTGTGCTCGCTCGTGAGCACACCTTTTTAAAATGCTTAAGGATATATGACAAATATACAAATGGCTATGTTCTGACAAATTCTATGTATACCTTTTAACAGCACTGACCCTCTATGGCCTTTCAACTTTATTATATGGAAACTTATTTAAAACTATAGGCATTGGAAATGGTATTTTACAAAGTTAAATGTGACACAGTAAACTACCTTCCAATGCGCAGTTATAAAGCTTGACTATTTAAAATGCCATTTATTACAAGTATCTGAACTGAATACATTGACAATTAAGAACTGTATCAAAGTTAGCATATGCACTGACAGAGGAAAAAACAAACCTCAGAAATCAATACAATTAAAACATTTATCAAAATAATTACAGTAACAGAATTCAACATTGGTCCATGCACTCTGAGGATTTTACTTAGAATTGTAATGAAATATCAATTACATCTACTTCTTCTCATTGTTTTTCTTTTGTTTTTAATGACCAGATAATCCAGCTGGGTTGCACATCAATTTTATCAAAAGCATAAGATGAAAAGTTCTGATTATAATTAGACGATTACAGTAATGAAAGTACATCCCATATATGTATAGATGTGGCTGATATATGACAGTGATAATGAATTAAAAGGTGTACAGTTGCTGTCTCAGTAAATCAATTGACTCAAGCATCAAACAAGGAATGGCACTATGCTGAAGTAACTCAAGTGTAATGCAAGTATGGACAATGGACAGATTAGAGTATGATGGTCAGTGGTTTTAAATTCAAGTAATTATTAGCCATAGTAGCAA